>NW_027491319.1:1395000-1687150 GCF_021521415.1 Bidens hawaiensis
CTATTTAGATTTCTGGATATTTCTGTTAGACATTTTTTGAAATAGAGATTTATATCAAAATGTTCCATTCATACAAAATAGTCGGGGTCTTGCTAATATTTATTCATAAAAATATTGATTATCTGCGAAAGTCAAGATCCGAATATAAATGATACGAATAAAAACATTCAGTTGGAGAGATCATGACAATTACAGTAATGTTGATCTTTCTTTTGGAGTCAAAGACATTCGGAATTTCATCTCTTATGATGTCACACCCTCATCTTAGGCCTAGGAGTGCGACTGACAGTTGGAACCATGTTTGTATATAAATCAGAGTTACGGTTTATAGCAGAAGACTTTAATAAAACATAAGGATCAAACTTGTAAATATTTACATTACAAAAAGGATGAGACGAAAGTCTCGTTTAGTATTTACTTGTTTATATATTTACAAAAACATCATATTTTAATATTCAAACAAAATTATCCGAGCCATCGGATTCTTGAGCTTCTTCGTCTTTCAAGCTCTATTCTTGGTTACCTGCAAAATATTAATAAAATACGTCAGCAACGAATGCTGGTGAATATGCTGACGCTAAAATATTTTCTTTTACTTAATCATCCCTCGAGACCACGTAAGTCTTGGCCCATCTTGGCTTAGGAATAATCAAGTTGAACAATCATTATAAACTCGAGTATCTACACTAGGTCACCTCAGCAAAACACCGCAACGTTTCGACATAACTTAGGTACCATAAATATACACATGGTCAGTCTCACTCGGACATAACTTAGGTCCGGCCCATCGTGGCTGGAGGTCGTGACCAAGCGTGGTACGATGTGCCCACCACGTTCCACATATGTAAGGATCTAGACAAACGTATACCACAGCCTGAGGGCTAGGCTTATACTCTTATTACAATGTTTTTAGAGACACGTAGCCTCATGTAAAGTTTTACATATAACACGTTTGTTTGTTTAAAAACAAGTTTGTAAAAGTGGGGCGTATTCACCTTTCAAATGGGATCGGCTTCCAACACCGTCCGTGAGTCTTTCTCTTGCTATCTCGCACCTATAGTACGAATATAACTTTTGTTAGTCGGATACACGATCCGGCTTAAGACCTTTAATCTTATTTATCTCGATGAACCTTTAGTTCATTATCTCTTCTACTTTAAAACCTTTAGTTAAAAAGTAATCTTTATAAACCTTTAGTTTATTTATAAAAATCCTACGTTTCTTCTTCTTTGAGAAACGTATTTCTTTCTTTATTATTTACGTATACTCATTATACCTACATAATATATTTTATAACAAAGAATAATCATATACATATATATATATATATATATATATATATTCACATATATATTTTTTATTTTTCTTTCTTTATTTTCTTTGTTATATATTTCTTCTGTTTATCGAGAATAACTTCGACTTGGGGTATTAAGCCCTTATAATATTTTATTATTATTTTATTCGAGCATTATGCCTACCTTTTCTTGGCTTAATACAACCCTATTCACTTGAGCAGCACTTCGTCGCCGCTTGATTACTCACTCTTTCCACACTTGACACGCTTCTCGAGGCACCAACACTTCATGGCACGCACTTCGAGATGATGGTCGGAATGTCGGGACAACACCTTCTTCTTGTTCGGAATATTGATGGAGAGTGGTACGAATATCGAGATATGGCACGGAAATCAAGGAATTGGGCACGTTTATCGAGATGGACCTACCAACATTAGTAGGCCCTCATTTCATTTTTTGTAATGTTTTTATATGTGAAGTCAACTAAATCAATCAACTGAAATAACATATGATTTCTTTAATTATATAATAACATGGTGAGTTTTTATGAAAAACAAAAGTTATCATAAAAAAAACATTAGTTATAAAAATGAAAAGAGAGAAAAAGTTATAATACTGAAATTAACTAGAGTAATTATGCAACCGGATATTTTGACCAAACATATACTTAAAGTAGTTAATTTGATAGGTAGTAATTACATTGTAGTGTGTTTTTTGGTGGTGTAATTATAAATTAGTATATTTCACAAGTTTGGTGTCACACTTTTTTTAGGTAATATTTGTTAGTATATAGTACACAATTTCAAGTTATAACACAACTTTGATTATGGCTTGGTGGTTGTAATGGATGGTTGTTACAATTATTCAATTCTTCTAAGGATCGTTCAGTGCCCATGTTCGAGTCTGTGTCTAGGTGGCCTATTATTACTATTCATGTCCAATTTGGTTAATTTTTTTTGTTTACTAACTTTTTTCTTGTCCACTTAGGTTATTTATTTTTTGTTATCAATTACGAGTAATTTTTATTAGATTTGGCCTTTTATTGCGATTGCGTACGCAATCTGTTGTGGTAACTGGTCCGTTTGGCAGCGCTTAATTGGGCAAAGTATTATATATATTGTTTTTGTTTTTTGTTTTAAGTTTTTGAGCCGGGGGTCTC
The DNA here is from genome assembly GCF_021521415.1 of Bidens hawaiensis. Classification (NCBI taxonomy): domain Eukaryota; kingdom Viridiplantae; phylum Streptophyta; class Magnoliopsida; order Asterales; family Asteraceae; genus Bidens; species Bidens hawaiensis. The sequence continues at coordinate 1,397,455 of NW_027491319.1, forward strand.
ACCGGAAGCAGTCTTTCTATCCCTATGGGGGTAGAGGTAAGGCTGCCTACATCTTACCCTCCTCAGACCCTACCATGGCTTTGCTATTGGTGGGATATACTGAGTACGATGATGATGATGATGTTTTAAGTTTGATAATTAGACGGTTATTCGCGTCAATTCGCCACTACAATGTCCGGAACAGATAACGAGTGGGATTTACCAACGACTAGATTTTATAGACATTATTGTTTTAGTTCCGGAATCATAAAGAATGTAACCGAAACCGACCGAATTGATGTCGACTCACTGTCGTAACTGCAAGACCGACAACGCTCGAGTTTTACTAACGTCCGGTTTATCGACCGAATAAACACCATTTAAGATATTTTATTTTTTTATAAGTTAATTTGACGAATTTATTTTTTGGTTATTAACGATTCAGTTTTACCAACATTGTTTATACTGTACAGTAACAAATGTAACTGAAACCGATCAAATTCGTGTAGACCCACCGCCACAACGGCAGGTACCGACAATGCTCGGGTTTTAACGGCCAGAAAAACGTCGTTTTAGGGTAACTTGACGGGTATATAAGCCTATCTAACCAGTCCCGGCGCGTTAATTTACTAGTTATATACAAAACTAAAGTATTTATTTTTATAATTAGCGTAACTATTCTCCAACTAGAGTAATTAAATTGATATAATTATACTTATACCCGGTGTTGCAAAAATCGCTAGTCGGTGGTCGGGCGGTGGGGTGGGGACCAGCGATTAATCGAGATTAGTCGAGATTAATCGGGATTAATCGGATCGGACTTTAATGTATATTTTTCAGTTTTATATATACACATATACATTTTTATATGTAATTTTCAGTTTTATACATACACAAACATATTTTAGCCGGAAATTGGCTTGGAATCTCACTGGAAACCACTAGTTTTTGCTGCAATCTCGTCGAAAATAGTTGATTTGGGTTGGAATCTCGCCGGAAACCACCGATTATGGTCGGAATCTCGCCGAAAATCATCGATTTTGGCTGGATTTGACCGTTAACCGATTAATTGGCCGACTAGCCCAAAATTATTCAGTGAAGTGGGGACTAGCGATTAATCGGTGACTAGTCGGGATTTTTGCAACACTGCTTATACCACTGCCAGTTTTAATATTTCGTTCAATAATTACAAAATGCCACCCCCTCCCTTTCTACACATTCTTCAATTTGTACTATTAGTAGGATACTTTAATTTGTATATTAACGACATACATACGCACACGAGTTAATAAAAATATTTCCAACTTACAAGTACAAGTGTTGATATTTTAAAACAATTGTTACATTTAATGTTTTAATATTTATAACACAATGCATGTTGTCATGATCGACTGCTTATTGGCACATCACAAGAATACAAAACCGATTACATACATGTGTAACTACACACATATATAGTATACAATTAAATAATTTTGAGTAATCACTTATTTAGTCCATATAGAGCTTTAATTCCTTGGATGTCATCCGCATTCAAAACTTTTACCACTCCGGAAGGAATACCACTGAACATAACAGCATTTTGATCTTCACTGTGGCTCAACCCAAGTAGATGTCCTATTTCGTGAACCGCCACTGTCTCTAAATCAAAGGCGCCAGAAACCGGACTTGGTCCAACAGACCAATTGTGATTTGCGTTGTAATGAAATCTTCCATCCTGTGGCGCAAAAGCATGTGCCAATACCTCCTCTCTAAAGTCGTTGCCATCTCCATGCTCCACACTTTCAAAAGTAATCTTTAAATCAGCACCTGTGAAATCATCAACTCTTGAAAATGTGAAGTAGCTGGAAGTAGAAGCCCATGCGTTGAAGGCACGCACAACTGGAGGTACATATGCATTTGGATAATTCAAGCCAAACGCGTAGGTGAGGTGGTTTTTACCCCATCTAGGGCTATTCGGGAAGAATTGGTAATGAGACACGATATTTAACAACTTTGTTCCGTGTATGTGATTACTTTTTTTATCTGGTTGTCCACAACGAGGCATGCTCATTTGTGAAACGGTGGGTCCATCTAGTGTACCAGAAGCATTGAGATGGTAAAAGTTTTGGTAGCTTTTGAGGGCGGTCTGAAGCTCTTGATCAAATTCATCATCTTCGGCGTTGATGTGGTTAGGGGTATGTTGGTACTTCAGGTAACCAAAACGAGCAAGGTAAAGTTTAAGGCCATGGAGGCCTTGCACTTTGCTACCTTTGTGACAACCTTGAAGGCGTTTGATTGTGTCAATATCAACCTTAGCCTTGGTAAGAGAGAAGAGAAAGATCAATGCAAACAAAAAGGGTAAGAAGGTAATGAGTTTGAATGCCATATTTAGTTATATGTCTTGGTATAATAATTCTAAGTTATTTTGCCTATTTATAGTGGTGGCAGTGTGGAAAGTTTTGCTGACTGTGTCTTAATTTCTCCTCTATTTAATGTCAACCTTTATGAAGACTAAAGTTTCTACAGACAGGGTCATAGGGTATTCCACAAATTGAAGAGACCTGGTAGCCGTCATCATATTCTATACATTTTCACACTACACTTTCTCAGATCTTTATTCCTTTAACTTGTTAGACCTGGTAGGGGTCCTCATATTCTATATGGTTATCATTCAATGAACAAGTAATTCCCTTCAATAAAATAAATGAGCGAACATAAATACAAATTCTCGATTGTTTAATCGTCTTCGTTAACGTTTAGCAATTTGTTTGTTTATATGCATTTGTTTATATATGTTTGGTCATTAAAGCTTTTTTATATTATATACCTTTACAAATTGGTGATGTTTTAGTTAAAAAATGTTGAGTTGAAGAGAATAGTAAACTATGGTGTAGTGTTTAGTTTTTATTTATAAACTAGTTAATATAACAACCAGTCGTGTTGCGGCGACACTGTGGCGCGTATTCAGTCTATTAACGCTCGTATACCTATTATGAAAAGCTAAGATCTAACGGCCAAAATAATATTCTCAATCGTATAGCTTATAATAAAAAAAATAACATGTTGAGCTCTTTACAGTACCAAAATTAAATTCATTAACATGTAAACATCAAAATTTTAAATAGTACGACCCTAAAGAAGTTAAAAATTAGCAAATGGAACTAACCAATAATAACTTGGTAAACGAAAAAATTAGTATGATACACGATGGGAGAGATCCAAAAATTGGTGGAATAATTGATTATATAAAATTTTTTGGCTTCTTATGGATAAAAATAGGTCCAAGTTATATGAGGAGTGTTGGTCTAATTGGCGCAAAGATGCCTTAATGTAACGGTTTGTTTGCTGGTGGCTCCTCCATGTTCGATGGAGGGATACAATCTTGTTTTGTTTTTGTTGTTTTAATGAAGTTCAAGTTTAAAAAAAAACATGAAAAAAATATTGTAAAGAACCTAAAATAGTATTGGCACGTCGATCAATATAAAAAAGCGTCCGAGTTTTCATCTTTTGCTGGTCGAGGAGGGTAGGGTAAATGACAATGATGCTGATCATATGAACCTTGAAGATCTCGATATCGGTTCTTTCAGTGGCAAAGACTTACTCCATTATGATAATGAGATCAATTAATAATCAACACGACAATGTCGATCATATGCACAACGAGAATGATGCTAATCATATTACTATGGTTGTAAAAAAATGTTGGACACCGATTAGTTATCGATTAATCGTTAGTCGGTATCCCGCCAACTAGTCGCTATCTGATCAAAATTTATAATTTATATATAAAATTTGGTATTTATGTATATCTAAAAAATACATATAAATTTCAATCCGATCAATCCCGATTAATCTCAACTTCGCATCACCAACTTCCGACTAGCGCCTTGTCACACCCCGACCGATGATGAATTATACGCTAGGACATGACCTTGATTGTTCATAGCACGCAACACTATTAAAGTGATAATACCTTTTATTCATATTAAAAATCAGTATATTCTTGGAAAAGTTTATACCATAACGTAGACGGCCGGAAAATATTAACGGTACCTCGCCGACCAACCCGAATAACAGTAAATATACTACAAATATCTCCCCCTCTCTAACCTGCCTCACCGTAACTCTGATACACAACCATCATCGTCGGCAGCCACACAAACGAAATCCGCATACCTCCCACCCACCCACCCACCCATCTACACGCCACCACACATCACCACCTTGTTGGTGTTGAAAAGATCTGCTCTTCCCGTTTACCGTCACCATCATCGGAAGTACTCCGCTGCACAGCCGGTTAATTCTACTCCGGCAGCCACCGCCGCCACCTGAATTCCAACAACTATTGGCCGGTTAATTCGCTCCTCCTATTCACCATCATCATCGGAAATGAAGTGATTATTATTATTATTATTATTATTATTATTATTATTATTAATATCTACCCGTATTATTATTATTACTATTATCATATTATATTATTATTGATATTATTATTATTATTACTATTATTATTGTTATTATTATTACTATTATTATTATTTTGATTAGGTGCCCTATTGTTTGTGTGGGTGATTAGTTGCAATCATAGAGCGTAGAAATCATGACTATTACTTGAGACCATGTCTGAAAACGAGGGGTGTAGGAAAGGGTAAAGATAGGGAGTATATATTGCGTTTGGCTTCTTGGAATATAGGAACACTAAATAGTAAGCTGCTAGAATTGGTAGATGTGCTTAAAAGACGTAGGGTTCATATAGCATGTCTCCAGGAGACTAAGTGGAAAGGGCATAGAGGGGCTGAGTGTAATGGGTATAAGTTGTGGTACTCAGGGTCTGATGGAGCTAGGAACGGAGTGGGGTTTCTAGTGGCTAAGGAACTACACACTAGTGTGGTGGAGATGATAAGACATAATGACAGGATTATGGTATTAAGATTAGTACTAGGAGAGGAAGTAGTGACAACAGTCTGCGCCTACGCGCCTCATGTAGGCTTAGAGGATCAGGAAAAGAGAGAATTTTGGGATTGCTTAGATGTAGTGGTAGGGGGCATACCTAGGGGTGAGAGGATCTGTATAGGTATATTGTGCGACAAGAGTTTTCCAACTAAACTAAAGGGAAAATTTTATAGGGTCGCAGTTAGACCTGCAATGCTATATGGAACGGATTGCTGGGCCATCAAGAAGGCACAGGTGCGGAAGATGGAGGTAGCAGAAATGAGAATGCTACGCTGGATGTGTGGGCACACAAGGTTAGACAAAATAAGAAACATTGTGTTTCGAGAGAGATTAGGGGTAGTGAACATATTAGACAAGATAAAAGAGTGGAGATTGAGATGGTTTGGACATGTGAAGAGAAGACAGACGACGAATCCTGTTAGATCCGTAGAAAGCATTACTATAGAGGGGAGGAGGGGTAGAGGACGGCCTAAATTGACTTGGGATGAGAGGATTAGACATGATCTGATAGACCTAAACCTCTCAGAGGACATGGTTGAGGATAAGAATTCTTGGAGAAGTAGAATTAAAGTTAACGATTTTTAGAGAGAAATGAACACTTTAGGGCGTCTATTAACCTTATTCTGGTCTCACACAATAATGGTATTTTCTTCCCATATTATTATTATTATTATTATTATTATTATTATTACTACTACTACTACTATTATTTTTATTTGTATTATTATTATTATTTATTATTATTACTATTTACTGTTGAACTTCGATTTCCTTATATTGCCCCATACATATTAGAGCTGAGGGTCTCTCTGGAAGCCACCTCTTTATCCATTTGGATAAAGGTACGGTGTGCCTACATCCCACCCTCCCCAAACCCTACTTATAGCTTTGCTGTTGGTGGGATTTCACTGCGTATGATTGATTGATTGATGGAATAAAACAATACATCAAATAAATCAAAACAAAAAAAATATTGTTTCTCAATTTAATATAGCCTAATGTTGAACTAAGTGATCCTTAACCTGTAGCAGTCATAAAATAATAATTTTATCAACACGAATGTTGATGAGATTTCATAAGAGTTGTATAGATATAATACAAAAATGAATGAATTCACATGTTATGGTGATTTAAACCAAACATAAAAGTAAATGCGAAACAATAAAAATAGACCCATTCTTTCTGAAGTAATACTAAATTACCTGGGTAGCGTGGGATTCATCACAAGAACGTTCAATATGGATTCTAAATAAACGAGTATGAAAAACTGAGGGTTTGCTTTATGATTTGGGTGGTTTCGGACAAATGAAATAAACATGTTTGAAAAATATTTTAAACAACGGTTAAACCATTTAATGAATTGAAAAGATTAGTTTTTCCGGTTTTAATTAAAAAGTTTTGCTAGTTATATTAAATACGTTAGGCTCGTTTAAAATAAACAATCCAAACTCTATAAAAGAAAATGTAAGGCCCCGTCGCCGGTGCCTCACATTTGGACTTTGGATTTACTCATTAACATAGTTCTAATCATCAAAGTTTATAAAAACCTTCGCGAAACATAAAAACATTCATAAAACATTACACAGTAATCCAAAATCTTGTCTTATCAAACATTTTGTCTTTCAAATGAAAAGCATAAGTTAATAAACCATCTTGAGTCTTCAGATGCCAGTCTCTTATTCATTCGCCACATGTTCCCCTCAAGCGAGCTGCTTCATCCTACTCACTTGCGTGCATACTAAAAGTCAGCTACGCTGAGTGAATTCTAGTTAATCATACAACATACAATACATTCATTACTACGTACTTTCATACATACTTCATATTCTCCTACTTTGTTCATAATATATATACTTACCTTCATACTTTATTCTAATTTCTACTTTACATTATTCTATTCTGCCTCGGATATTATTAGGGTCCGGTCCCTTTTTCTTCCTCGGATATTACTAGTGTCCGGTCCCTTTTTCCGCCTTGAGTATTATTAGGGCTCGGTCCCTTTCTGCCTCAAGATTTAGAAGGGCTCGGTCCCTTTTCTGCCTCGGATATTATTAGGGTCCGGTCCCTTTCCCCTTGAGTATTATTAAGGCTCAGTCCCTTTCTTCTATACCTGGCTATCTCTTACATTCATTCATAACATACATACATATCATTCATACATTATACATAACATTCATATCCATAAATATAACTTGACAGTACGTGCAATATCCGAAGATCGTTCACGTACCGACAAGCAATCATCTATACTTTTCACATAATCACATATGGCATACACTTATCACTTAGGATAAGTGTATTAACAAGTCACATCGAGTATGCACACAGCTCCGAAAACATAACAAGGAATGGGGCTAGAAACTCACCTGAATCCGTTTTCTTTCTCTGTTAATAGTTAATCCTTTCTTTAGTTGAGCTCTGCTAACTGTATATAAGTCACACGTATTAAAACTTGTCCTATTTGTATTTCAGTCAAAATGGTTAAGTCTGGTATGATCTAATGGCTTTGTTTTAGATGATAATCACTTAGAATATTCTCATTTACTTTTATATCTATCTTCTTTCTTTCCTTAGTATTAGCTCACATTTACTTAGAATATTTTACCCCTGAACACTCGTCCTTTCCAATTATTCTTTGTTTACTTGGTTGCTATGGTACCCGAGTTTTCCTAAGTATAAAGGTTTCGGGCATTTTATGTATTCAATTTGTGGTGTAACGTATTCGTTCTTCCTTTACTTTATTTCTTTTCGTATGCATTTACCAGATGATTTATATTAGATTACATTCTTCTAGGATTTGTATTTAATATTTTTCTTACAATTAATTACCACCTTTGCATGCTAGTCACATGCTATATTCAAGTGACCCTTGATGTATGTAGTTCAATGAGAAATCGAATAACTCAATTGTACCCGAACTAAGTAAGTGTAATTGAGCTTCACAATGTAATCGATCATACACGTAGTAATCGGGTTAGGTTAAAGGCTTCAATGTAAGCGAAATGCCCCATTGTAATTGAGTGAGAGTATTGGGATCGTTTTGTCCCTTGTAAGGGACTTAGACCACGTAATCGATTTGGAACTTGTATGCGAGTGTATATATATATATATATATGATGTATTCGAGTGACTATGAAATCGAGTTATACGGATGTATTCGAACAACACAATGTAACCGATTATAGATGTGTGCGAATATAGGGTTGTATGCGGGTCCATGCGTGTACTCGAATTAAGAAAGTGTAATCGAAGCACTCCATGTATTCAAATCAACATAAAATCGGGTTCTTTAATTGTAATCGATTATCATGCATGCCATTGAGTCACCATATTGTAAGCGAGTTCCTTATTGCATTTGGTTAAGCATTGTATTCGAGTTAGGTTTATACTTGAACGATGGGATGTAAGAGATTTCAAGAGTAATCGAACGTAAATGTAATTGAGTTTCAAGGTGTAAGCGAATTTATAAAGTAATAGAGTCTCGCATGTAAAGTGACCGAGTATAGTGTAGTCGAACACCTTGTATTCGAGTATGGTTGTGATCGAAAACATTGTAAGTGAATCTGTTCAGCTAATAAGTCCAATGTAATTGAATTTGGGCCATTGTAAGCGACCCCTAGGAGTGTAATCGACCATATTATGCCATCGAACACATTGCAATCGAGTGGTTCATGTAATGAACTATATTGTAATCGACTTGGAGTTGTTATGATCGAGTTTCGGCCTTGGATTCAGCTGTAATGTAATCGACCAAGCCGTGGGTCCGTTTACCAGTATACCCGACCCGTTTTACAACTATGGGTCGGTTTTTAACCCATAATCCATTCTCTACCCGCTCCCGGCCAAAACGCGATCCGTGTATATGTAAAGTTCGAACCTTTTATCATAAAAACGTTCAAACTAGATCTAGGGTTTCTTTAAATGAGCCGTTCATGGTCGTAGGTTCGTTAAGTTCATTTTAATATCAAATTTGTTACTTTAAGGTTCGTTTATAGCCGATCTATTCTAGATTTAAGTTTCAAGGCCAACCGTTCATTAAAACCTAAACTTTAAGATCAAGAACATACATTTACGTGTTTGTTTGGTCTCGGTTAGCTTACTTATGAACTTTAAACCTTGGATCTATCTTGTATATTGAAGATCTATTAATGTTCAACGTTCGTTTGACCTCGAATCTTCTTCTTTCTCTTGGTCGTTTACATATGGTAAGGAAGGTGTGTGTGTGTAGAGATTATGGAAAGATGGAATGAATATTTAGGGTTTTAGGATGGCTTAAGGGAGTATTTATACTCCTTAAAGCCCATGGACCTAAGGCCCATCCCAACCTTTAGTCCATCTTTAATTATCCAAATCTATAATTCTTTATATATTTAATATTAATTAAATATTAACACACGACTCGCATCATAGACTTTCTTTTATTTATTATTATAAATTTAGGATGTTACAGAAAACAAGGTAGTTAAGTGGGTGGTTGGCTTTTTAAAATGAAAATAGTATTAAAGTTGAAATATAACTTTTTTGTATTATATCTATACAAATACAACTCAATTCCTAGTAAAACAAGCATAAATTCCTAGAAAACTCGTTCTTGAACAATTCAATTTAAACTTTACTCATTATATTAATATACTAAGATTTAATCTGCTTTAAAAAATAAAAATAAAAATGTGTGTTAGAAAGTTCAAACCCGGGTGTGCCGGTTCCACCTCTTAACACGTTTGTTCTAGCCAACTGAGCTAACCTAGTATTTGGTTAAATTCTGAAGTTTAATAAACAAATAAAAGATGACATAAGAATACCCTCACATTATAAACCCAATAACTTGAAAACCCCAAATTGAATTTGATAGAGCCTCTATCAATGTTAATTGACACAGGGCTTTTGTTAGCAATGATAAATCTAAATTGAGACACAATTCAGTTATCCGAGGAATGATAGAACAAAAAAGAATTGGATGTGCTTCGACTTCGGTTTGGTTGAGACTTGAATCAGATTTAACTTTCTAAACCCGAGGACTGGGAGTGGCGAATCCATAGATGAAGATTAGATGAGTTTATTGCAATCGTTTATTACATAGCCAAATCGGTCAACAGAGTCAAGCGGGTGTTAAGCTCGTTTATAGCCAATCATAAAGAGGTTCAAATGAAAAATATCTTAAGTGATCATAGAAACTATAAGTTAAGAGCTAGCATGCTTCGATAGACCTAAGGGAAAAAGTTGGTTTCTTTATCCAGAACTACAAAAAGATCAATTTAAGTTAATACCTAAAACTTTGGTCATTTCCATTCAACACACGTGATTTCTTTTTCGTCGATACATCCTACAGTTTGCACTTGAATATATGGGAGGTGAAGGTGGGGAAGATGATGCAACTTTAGTTATTGGCAATATTGGTCCTTCAAAATGGGAAGCATATCAAAATGTGGCATAAATTATTCAAAAGATGTAATAACTTTACTAGACTTTCATAAAATTTCATAAGCTTCATAAAAATAAAACTAAACGTAACATTTTCAAGGTTTTATTAATATAATAACCGATCGGGTTACAATAAATACGAGATTAAAATGGGTTACAAATACAGGTAAATCCGAATGCCACACACCTAGTGAGTTCTACAATAGATAACAGTGATCAAGGGTCCGAACGCTTAGCTCACAAATACATGGGGATGTTTGATGTTTATTTCAAACTTAAAACTATAAATGTTCATACTTTAAAAAAGTTGTAACATTTCATTTAATATCTTAATATTTACACACAATGCATGTCGTCATGATCGACTTCTTATCGACACAAAACAATATTAAAAACTGATTACATGCGCGCACAACTACACACATATGTAGTTTACAATTTTATCGAGTAATTATTTTTTTTATTTCGTAAAAAGATTTAATTCCTTGGATGTCATCTGTATTCAAAACTTTTACCATACCATGAGAAATATCACCGATCTTTACAACATTTTGATCCTTACTATGGTACAACTACAAGTGTTGATATTTTAAAACAATTGTTACATGATCGACTGCTTATTGGCACATTTTAAAACAATTGTTACATGATCGACTGCTTATTAAAACAACATTAATGTTTTAATATTTATAACACAATGCATGCTGTCATGATCGACTGCTTATCGGCACATCACAAGTATACAAAAACCGATTACGTACATGTGTCACTACACAGATACGTATACAATTAAATAATATTGAATAATCACTTATTTAGTCCATATAGAGCTTTAATTCCTTGGATGTCATCCGCATTCAAAACTTTTACCACTCCGGAAGGAATACCACTGAACATAACAGCATTTTGATCTTCACTGTGGCTCAACCCAAGTAGATGTCCTATTTCGTGAACCGCCACTGTCTCTAAATCAAAGGCGCCAGAAACCGGACTTGGTCCAACAGACCAATTGTGATTTGCGTTGTAATGAAATCTTCCATCCTGTGGCGCAAAAGCATGTGCCAATACCTCCTCTCTAAAGTCGTTGCCATCTCCATGCTCCACACTTTCAAAAGTAATCTTTAAATCAGCACCTGTGAAATCATCAACTCTTGAAAATGTGAAGTAGCCGGAAGTAGAAGCCCATGCGTTGAAGGCACGCACAACTGGAGGTACATATGCATTTGGATAATTCAAGCCAAACGCGTAGGTGAGGTGGTTTTTACCCCATCTAGGGCTATTCGGGAAGAATTGATAATGAGACACGATATTTAACAACTTTGTTCCGTGTATGTGATTACTTTTTTTATCTGGTTGTCCACAACGAGGCATGCTCATTTGTGAAACGGTGGGTCCATCTAGTGTACCAGAAGCATTGAGATGGTAAAAGTTTTGGTAGCTTTTGAGGGCGGTCTCAAGCTCTTGATCAAATTCATCATCTTCGGCGTTGATGTGGTTAGGGGTATGTTGGTACTTCAGGTAACCAAAACGAGCAAGGTAAAGTTTAAGGCCATGGAGGCCTTGCACTTTGCTACCTTTGTGACAACCTTGAAGGCGTTTGATTGTGTCAATATCAACCTTAGCCTTGGTAAGAGAGAAGAGAAAGATCAATGCAAACAAAAAGGGTAAGAAGGTAATGAGTTTGAATGCCATATTTAGTTATATGTCTTGGTATAATAATTCTAAGTTATTTTGCCTATTTATAGTGGTGGCAGTGTGGAAAGTTTTGCTGACTGTGTCTTAATTTCTCCTCTATTTAATGTCAACCTTTATGAAGACTAAAGTTTCTACAGACAGGGTCATAGGGTATTCCACAAATTGAAGAGACCTGGTAGCCGTCATCATATTCTATACATTTTCACACTACACTTTCTCAGATCTTTATTCCTTTAACTTGTTAGACCTGGTAGGGGTCCTCATATTCTATATGGTTATCATTCAATGAACAAGTAATTCCCTTCAATAAAATAAATGAGCGAACATAAATACAAATTCTCGATTGTTTAATCGTCTTCGTTAACGTTTAGCAATGTGTTTGTTTATATGCATTTGTTTATATATGTTTGGTCATTAAAGCTTTTTTATATTATATACCTTTACAAATTGGTGATGTTTTAGTTAAAAAATGTTGAGTTGAAGAGAATAGTAAACTATGGTGTAGTGTTTAGTTTTTATTTATAAACTAGTTAATATAACAACAAGTCGTGTTGCGGCGACACTGTGGCGCGTATTCAGTCTATTAACGCTCTTAGGCCAAAATAATATTCTCAATCGTATAGCTTATAATAAAAAAATAACATGTTAAGCTCGTTACGGTACCAAAATTAAATTCATTAATTAAATATGTAAACATCAAAATTTTAAATAGTACGACCCGAAAAAGTTAAAAATTAGCAAACGGAATTAACCAATAATAACTTGGTAAACGAAAAAATTAGTATGATACACGATGGGAGAGATCCGAAAATTGGTGGAATAATTGATTATATATAGTTTTTTTTGGCTTCTTAAGGATAAAAATAGGTCTAGGTTATATGAGGAGTGTTAATCGGTGGAGGGTTACAACCTTGTTTTGTTTTTGTGGTTCTCTCAGTGACAAAGACTTACTCAACTATGATAGTGAAATCAACTAATAATCAGCACAACGATGTCGATCATATGCACTACGATAATGATGCTGATCATATGACTGTGGTTGTAAAAAAATGGTACTTGGGCGCCGATTAGTTATTAATTAATCGTTAGTCGGGACCCCACCGACTAGTCGCTGTTTGATCAAAATTTATAATTTATATATAAAATTTGGTATATATATGTATATATAAAAAATACATATAAATTCCAATCCGATCAATCCCGATTAATCTCGACTTCGCATCACCAACTTCCGACTAGTGCCTTGTCACACCCCAACCGACGATGAATTATACGCTAGGAAATGACGTTGATTGTTCATAGCACGCAACACTATTAAAGTGATAATAACTTTTATTCATATTAAAAATCATTATATTTTCATATTACATGGAATAAAATAACACATCAAATAAATCAAAACAAAACAATATTGTTTATTTATATAATACTAGCTTTTGTACCCGTATATTACACGGAACTTTTCAAATAATAAAAATTAATAAAATCCGTTATTGAAATAAATACACAAAACTAAAGATAAAAAAAGAAATGAAATGTATATTAAATACACAAAATTAAAGATGAAACATAAATGAAGTGTATATTACAAACAATATTAAGTCTAAAGTTTCAAATTTACAAATGTAAGAAAATCTCTTGATATATAACATGTGCAGTTTTATCACAAGTATCCATTCATCGTTCAATATCAAAAGTTTAATACCACGTATGCTGGTTACTTTGGCGGAAAACCAACCCTGGAAAGAGATTGTCCTTGACTCTTGTTAATCTTCATAGCAAAATATGCATATTATTAGATCAAAATTAGCGGCCATTTACCACCCATTTTGTTAAGCATCCATTAAGTTCATATTTTAGTTAATGTTATTATAATTTATAATTACAGATTGATTGATTAATAGAAAAATGAAAATTATAGTGTAAAATTATTAAAATAAGAATACTATACAATAAATTCTAATAATATAAAACTTATAGCTTGTTATAGTTAAAGAAACGATGATTAAGCTCCTTTGGGCATCTAATAATGGCATTAATAATAATAATAATTGATTTTAATTAATAAAAAAATAAATACGTTTATCATCTCATATTTATAAAAATTCAAATTTCGAAAAGACATTATATCAAAAAAAATTATATAGTTATAATTAGTGCAATCATGACTTTATTTAAACGTCTTAAAATTAATTTAAACTCATTCTACAAAATAATATTTAGTATTTACCATGATAAAATCTAGATTTTTGTTTAAATAATCCCATAATTTAAGCAATTTACAATAAGAAAAAAAATGTCATTTAGCATTTTCAAAATTACTGCTACTATCTTATCCTAATTGTATATACCACTAACATTTTAACAGCCTCATAATTATATATACGGCTAACGGTTTAAAATAAATTTGGTAAAAAAATAAATGATAAAATTTGTAATTTTTGAAAATCAAATGGCTTGATAATAACTGATATTAGTATTATATTTTGGAAAGTTGTTTTAATATATTTATAATGTGTTTATTGAACAATGTTTGATTAGAAATGTTTGAAACTTGAAAATAAATGACGTTATATACTTATATCAGTAATATACTTTTAAAGATTGTTTCATTGTTATCTTGAGAATTAATAATAGAGTTGGAACACTATTCTAGCAACGATGAAAGAATAAAACATGCTACATTTTGTAAATAACTTATTATCCACCATTTTTTTTAACAAAAATATTTAGTGGACAATAAATTTAGGAAACAAACCCAAAATCTGAATCCCTTAATTTAAGGATATGTAATTAATTTGCATTAATTGAATATATTAATTGTATATATATGTGAAAATCGTATTAGTTTTAAACACCCACAATAATTATAGAGTTTCAAATATATGACCTTTTGAAATATATTTTATCAAATCTTTCACATTAATATAATTTGACTACTAAACAACACTTTTTAACACTTTTAAAATTTTATAAATTGAGACATATATAAAAAATAATAGTATATTAAGGGTGAGTTAACCTTAGCACATTCATACCCCATTATTGATCATATGAAATAAAACATTTTCTTTTCATAATATGAGATGTAACACTTTAAAATTAATCGGTAGTTACAACCACAATATTTAGAACTATATAAACAATTAACTAAGTTTAAAATAAATATACAAAAACAAAAGAATATCAAACATAACACAATATTACGTCCAAATAAACCGAGAGCATAACAAAATGCATATGTTAAAATGTATGAAAAAGATGCTAAAATCCAAATATATATGTGACTTGGAAGATTATCAATGTTTGTCATGATCCCTAAACACAGAAAGGTCATTCGGCCAGGCAACTTCACTACCCTCAGGCAAACGTTAATAAGGAGTGCTTGATCCTTAATACTCTAAACAAATTAAACAAAGCTTCCGGATGTCAATATTTTAACACTGTTATTGAGAATAGGGATTCACTGTGATAATTAAACTAATTAAATCCATTATGCATTTTAGTAATAAAGAAATCAAAATTTGATAAAATAATCAAAGCAGAATATTGTGATTGAACCAAATATGATTACAATGAAGTGTTAAACACGATTTGGAAATGTAAAGCGGATAGCTACCTGCAAATAGAAAAAATCTTGATGAATGATCCGTAAGTTTCTTCATGTAACTGATACAAACTTCATGTAATCCAAGAATATATCCGATAATCATATGATTAAAAACCGATTAAAAAATTCGTCAAATAATTAGCATATGAATATGGTTACATGAATCATATAATCATTAACCATAAAATCGATTGTAAACTTCAAAAAATATATCTGATAATCGATAATTATATAATTGATAGCCTTAAAATCGATTATAAAATTCGTAGGATTATAAACATATAGTTACCTAGAAAGAGAGGTAAAAAAGGATTGAGAATGGCTTCATAAATTGGCTGAGCAAAAGAGAGAGGCGAGATACCTAAACCCTAAACGGTTATAATATTAATAAAAATAAAGAAACCCCAATAATATATCCGGTTACAACCCATGGGTCATATAAACTAAGCCCATGACCCATGAATAACATGGATTAAGGAGAGTGGAGATTATAAAATATGAGGAAAGTCAAATGCTATGAATAAATGTGGTTATAACACCTCATCTCTTAGTATTTTTGTTTATTAGTATAGTTAGATAGCCTAAGGTCGAACTAAATGATCCTCAACCTGTAGCATGCATAAAATAATAATTTTGTCAACACAAATGTTGGTGAAATTTCATAAGAGTTGTATAGGTATAATATACTACAAAAATGAATGAATTCACATGTGATTTAAACCAAATATAAAAGTAAATGCGAAACAACAAAAATATACCCATTCTCCCTTATGTAAGATGAAATTACCTAGGTAGTGTGGGATTCATCACAAGGACGTTCAACTACTATAGCGTATGCGTATGTGTACGTGTATGCATATCCATCATCAACATGATAAAGGTAAACATATAGCATGTAGCAAGTAAAGCATGAACAATCATGTAAGGAACAAACACACGGTAACATATACGTGAATCGTATTTAAAATGAAATAAGCATAAATGTTTGTATATGCTACACCCAAAAAATAAAAGTAGAAAAAGGGGTTATGAAACACACATAAAAAGCAAGCACGTGCGAGGAAGAAAAAGGAACTAAGCGAGCTAAGCGAGTTAACAAGATAGAGCATGCTCATCGAGTGATCCTAGAAGATGAAACATTTCTAGGTTCAATATGAATTCTAAATAAGCGAGTATGAAGGAATGAAGTTTATGATTTGGGGGGCTTGGACAAAAGAAATAAACAAGTTTGAAAAATATTTTAAACGCCGATTAAACCATTTAATGAATTGAAAAGATTAGTTTTTTCAGATTTTAATTAAAAAGATTTGCTGCAATAGACTTAGTTATACTAAATACGTTAGGCTCGTTCAAAATAAATGAACCAAACTCTATAATAAGAAAAGAAGGTAATTAAGTGGGTGGTTCGGTTTTAAAATGAAAATAGTATTACAGCTGAAATATAACTTAACAATCAAAATAATTTCTATTAACGTTCGAGGTAAAACAAGCATAAATTCCTAGCAAACTGGTTTATGAACAATTCAATTTAAATTATTTAAACATTATATTAATATAAATAAAAATTAAAAATGTGTGTTAGGAGGTTCAAACCCGGGTAGGGCTGTCACTTTTACCCGAAACCCGAAACCAACCCGAAAAAACACACCCGAACTAACCCGGCCCGAAGAACCAGAACCCAAAAAAAAAAAACTAACTCGAACCCGAACCGAAGTAATTCGGGTTGGTTCTTGGGTTTGATTTATAAGTTTTGCGTCAACCCGAATAAACTTTTAGTTTTGAAATTAAATTTTTTTGGTATAATATGCAAGTCTTAGCCACTAAAGTTACCAAAATCTAGCTTTAATCGAATGTTATTCTACCTATTATGGATCGATTGTTTATTATTAATTTATAGTTTCCGTTTATTACTAATAGAAAGAAATCGAACAACCAAATCATGCCCGATTGAATACGATTATGGTTTGAGTTAGTTTTACTCGTGTTTTCAATTGTTTTATCAAGTTATGTTGGTTTGTTATTTGATTTTTTGTGTTATAAACAAAAACAAATATGTTGTTTTAATTTTAGCATTGTAGTTTTAAGTTTTTTTTTGTGTTTGTGTATTTCTTTTTGTTTGTTTTTTAGGATACTCGAAACCCGATTAACTCGACCCGAAAAAACCCGAACCCGAAAAACCCGTGAGAGATTTGGGTTGGGTTTCGGGTCAATATTTAAAACTTTAAAACCCGAAGAACCCGACCCGAATAACCCGAAATCCAAAAAACGAACCCAAAGAACACCCCTAAACTCGGGTGTGTATGTTCCACCTCTTAACACAGTTGTTCTAGCCAACTAAGCTAACCAAGTATCTGGTTAAATTCTGGAGTTTAATAAACAAATGCAAGATGTCATAAGAACACCCCTAAGTTATAAACCCTAGAATTTGAAAACCCCAAATTGAATTTGATAGAGCCTCTGTCAATGTTAATTGACAAAGGGCTTTCGTTAGCAATGATAAATATAAATCGAAACATAATTCAGTTATCCGAGGAATGAGAGAACAAAAGAGAATTGGATGTGGTTTGACTTCGGTTTGGTTGATACTTGAATCGAATATAACTTTCTAAACCTGAGGATTCGGAGTGACGAATCCATAGGTGAAGATTAGATGAGTTATGTAGTTGCAATCGTTTATTACATAGCTAAATAGTAGAGGTGGCAAATGGGTTGGGTCGGGTCGAACGAGTCATGGGTCAAAACGAGTTTGGGTCAAAATGAGTTTGGGTCAGTACAAGTCAATTAAAAAAGGGTTGTTTGGGTCGAACTGGGTTTTGGATTTTTTTTATGAACGAGAATAATGGCAGAAACATTTTAGTTTTTTTAGATTTTTTGTTTTTTATTTATATTTTAAGTTATTATTTTTTTGAAATTATTTTAGAGGGGTTTTATATTAAGATCAAAAACCCTCAAAAAAAAAATATTCAAAAACAATAATAAAAAAATTATAACTCAAAATATAAATCATAAACAAAAAAAGTAAAAACACTAAAGTGTAACATTCTCAAAATTTAGGTCCAAATTTTTACAACTTAGTAAAGTTGAAGGATCAAAATTATTCTCCAAAATAAGTAATGAGAAAACCAAGATAAAGAAAATAAAATCAATTTATGTTAAGGAAATAAGAAAAATAAAAACATTCCATAAAGAAAGTCATCTCATGTTAAGGATATGGAAAAAAGAAACTCCAACCCACATGGAAGGATATAAGAAAGTGGAAGCATTCCACTTGAGTATAAATAAGGAAAATAGAATCAATCTCCTATGAAAAGTGGTAAAGAAATTGAAGCTCTTTATAAGGAAGAGATTTTCCATAGTTATATTCTTTTATGCTTAGCATGCACCAAGTGGTTCTAGCGGAGCGTGCGGAGCACACGACGCGCACGGTCTCGGGCGAGGACGATGGCGATGGTGAAGGCGAAGGCGACGACGAAAGGCGTTGCTTTGATAGCGCACTTCGCACGGTCGCATCGCCACGATCCGCCTGAGAGCCGCCTTAGTATTTTTGGACAATGGGAGTTAGACTCAGACATAACAAGCTACCAAAAGACAAGGGACCAGAAATGAAAAGTTGTATTCAGGAACCCATCGCGATACGCGATGAGTCCAAGAACAAGGCCATCATGATGCGCGATGGTCCGTTATGACTCAGCAACACGTGTCACATCGGGGGTGACACGTGGAAGTCTCTGACCTACATGAGTCACCGCGATACGCGATGACCATAAGAAAGGGGTCAATCGCGTATCGCGATAGGACCCATAATCAGCTATAATTAGAGGGGTTCACGGTCCATTCACACCAAAACCGCTCTCTCTAGAATCACTTTCTCTCTCTACATTGTTTTGCGTGCCGAGTATCGTTTGGCGTGCCAAATACCTGATGTTTCCTCGAAGTGCGTACCACCCAAAAGTAACCCGACATTCTGCCTCGAAGTGTGTGCACGATCCGGCGACCCCAGAACGTTGCCTTGATTTACGTGCAAAGAAAAGTAGGTCAAGAATACCCCGACATTCGTGCAAGTGCAGAAGTGCTGCCGAAAGTCTAGGTAAATATTAAGCTAAGCAAGGTAGGGGTTCTGCCCAAATAAAATATTATAATTTCAAGGCTTAGACCCTAGTCGAGGGTATAGCCTAGACCTTGATCGAATTAAAAGATAATAAAAAATAAGATTTCTTTATAATTGAAATACAAAACTTATATAAACAAAGGTTATAACTAAAATATAATTTATTCATGGTTAAGAAATATAAGCATTCATATACATGAGGATATAGTTAAAATAATATTTCTCAAAGAATAAGAAAGTTAAGCTTTTACCTACAAAAGGTATAGTAAAAAGAATAGTGTTTCTTCATGATTAAGAAACATAAGATTTTATATAATGAGGTTATAGACAAACGACGTTTCTTCTTGAAGAAGAAACATATCATAGACATTTGTTCTTGAAGAAGAAACATAACACATGATTGGTAAACAAAGAGAAGGAAATCATATTAAAAATATTTTATTTAAACAAAAGATCATCCAAGGTTTAAAACTTACTAACTGACCTTGGATTCAATGGAGAGATCAACAGTAGAGGATCTGGTAGGTTAATCATTCATTCATTCACAAAGGTTTTCAATCGAGGTCACCACATCATTCAGAACAGACAATCACAGTACGTTAAACATTTTTCAATCAAGATAAACGGTTTGTTTATCTTAAACAAAGTCAGTCAAATAAAGATTTATGGGATTACGTGATCCTTATTAAAATACAAGATAGAAAATAAAAACAACTCAGACCGAGTACACATGTGTCTGGATCTAAACATAATTATTCTAGTCTATCAATCAAGGCTACGTGGCCGCATACTAGAGATCATAATAAAAGTTCTCCAATGGGCGTTAGTTCCCGGAGAACCGTAATTGTGTGTGTATGGCAGTGGCACAATCCCAGAAATAAGAGACGTTTCTGCTGAGTGTGTTCAAGAAAACTATATTGTCAGTCAAAGAAAGATTTATAAAATGTTTTTAGAGTCAACAATTCACCAGCATATCGCTGACGTATTTTTCCCAACATTTCAGGAAATAAAGTTAAGTACATGTAGCAAGGAATTAAAGTCATTCAAGAAGATAGACACTTGTAAGGTAGAGATGACTCAGTTTTAAATCATTAAAATATTATAAACAATATTTAAACATGATTTATAAAATCAAACAAGGTTTATAAATTATTCACTCGGATATTTATTATCCGAGAAGCTTTCCAAATAAATTAAATGTAAGGCCCCGGTCCCGGTGCCCTACTTTGGCATTGGATTTACTCATAAACACAAATTCTAAATATCATAGTTAATTAAAACTTTTGCGGAATAATAATAAAAGTCAACCATTCATTACAAACATTCATAACTTGTCTTTTAAAACATAATTATAAAACATAGTATCAAAACGTTATGACAAATCTTCAGATGCCAGCCTCTTCCGATCCTGCCATGTGTCCCCATCAAGTTAACTGCTTCAGTCTATTAACTTGTGTGCATACTAAAAGTCAGCTACGCTGAGTGAGTTCTAGTTAATCAGGCAACATACAATACATTCACATACATACATACATACATACATACATACATACATACATACATACATACGTATCCGAACATATATATTACGTACTTAGCCTGTTACCTTACATTCATTCATACATACATGCTTCCTTTCTTTCTTTCATACTTTCGTGCTTTCTTGTTTTAGCTTACTTATACATACGTAATTATCTCTACGTTTTAAAGAGCATTTCACCCTATAACCTTCGCAGATATTATTATGGTCTGTAACCCTGTAACCTTCGCATATATTATTAGGGTATGCAACCATGTAACCTTCGCAGATATTATTAGAGTCTGCAACCCTATAACCTTCACATATATTATTAGGGTATGTAACCATGTAACCTTTGCATATATTATTAGAGTCTGCAACCCTATAACCTTCGCAGGTATTATTAGGGTCTGCAACCCTTTAAGCATACCTCCATACAACCGTATATTATCTTCTTTATATTTAAATTTATGTACTTTCACACATACAGTTAATCTTTTCCATAGCCTTCATATATCATTCATACATCATTCGTAAAACAATAACATATCACACTATTACCTGGCGGTACATGAAATGTCCGAAGACCGTTCACGTACCGTCAAACATTTGTTCATACATAAAATCATAGAAGGCATACACTTACCACTTAAGGTAAGTTTATTAACTAATCACATCGAGTATGCACATAGCCCCGGAAACATAACAAGGAAGTGGGGCTAGAAACTCACCTGAGCTCGGTTCATCTCTAAGTTAATAGTAATACCCTTCTTTAGCTGTGGATGACTAACTGTATAATAATTACACGCATCAATTAACTATCACTGCTCATATCATATCTCTAGTTTAATATAACCCTCAACGAATGGGGTCCAGGGGCAGCGCCCCTAGCAGCAGGGTTCTAGGGGCGGCAGCCCCTAGCGGGGTCCAAGGGGCAGAGCCCCTGGTTGGGGTTAAGCTGCCAGGTCAGCTTGGAAAAATTTTATTCTAATTAACTCTTCTTAACAAAATTTCCATTAGGATTCTTTAATAATATTTTATCTACTAACTCATTTGCTATAACGAATGGCCTCTGATTAAGCATGGCTCGTTACAAGCGTATCTTATAGCGAATGATATGATTCGTTATCTTATCATAGCGAATGGGTGAGTAACAAATGACCTGATTCGTTATCTTAACATAGCGAATGGGTGAGTAGCGAATGACCTGATTCGTTATCTTAACATAGCGAATGGGTGAGTAACGAATGACTTGATTTGTTATCTTAACATAGCGTATGGGTGAGTAGCGAATGACCTGATTCGTTATCTTAACCTAGCGAATGGGTGAGTAACGAATGACATGATTCGTTATCTTATCATAGAGAATGGGTGAGTAACAAATGACCAGCAATTCGTTCAACATAACGAATAGGCATCAGTCTTATCCAAACTTTGACTCAAGAACACCTATCAGTTAACTGAACGGGAATTGCAATTAGACCTCAAATCGCTATGAAACAACACGAGTTCAATATCTACAGATTCGTATACCCAACGCCTACTAACCCCAATCATCCCAAACACTTAAACATCACGTTTACAGGGTGCGATTGATTCATTATAAAACCGGTTCTTTATACCCTCAATTGACCTATCTATTGTTAACGAATTTCATCAAGGATCATTACGTTTGATTCGTTTTTACCATTCAATTATAGATCTAAGATTCCTAAACGAGCCGACAAGTGTTTCGTTACAAACGGACCTTTAAACGAGTCGCTCTACGAACATAGTCTAGTCTTGATGTTGGTTTGGTTCGTCACAACGTCCTAGCACCAACGGGTTCGGGTATTCACCTTCGATCTTGGCTCGGGATATAGGAGAGTGTTAGTGTGTGTTTTTGAAGGTGTAGGCTATGGTGTAGAGATAGATAAAAATGGAAAGGTTTAGGGTTTAATGGGTATTTATACTCCCCAAAGCCCTGGACCTAAGGCCCATTCTATCCCTTATTTCATCTTTTAAATGTTCAAGCCCACCCTCTAATAGTTTATTTATCTAAACCGACAAACGACACGTTATTGAATAAATGAAATTTCTTTTATTGTTAAAACCGAAAGTAGGATGTTACATTAAATATTTTATTATTATAAATAAAGGGTTTAACACCGAGAATCGAACCGAAACCGAAAACGAAAAAATCGACGAAAATGAAACAAAAGGCCAAAACCGGACCACATCAATCGAAATCGAGAAAAAAACAATCATAACGGAGCTAAAAGAATTCAAACTGAACAAAAACGAAACTGAAAAAACGGACAATAAACGAGTCCGGAATCGACCAAAAAGAAACCAAAACCCAACCCGTCACGGGTGATAACTCGTGTTGGCTTGAAACCTGAACCGAACCCGTTCCAATCTGAAACCCATTTCCTGTTGGCTTGTACGAAAACCCGTTCCGATCCTAAACCTGTCACATTTTCTTAAGACACTAACCCACATCGACCCATTTCTTTAAACTTGTCGACCCATTTTGACTAAAAAATAAAAGGATGGAATTTCAAATGACTGATATTGACCCATTTAGTTAAAACATTTTACCCAGACCAACTCATTTAATATTTAAAACAACTCAAATTACCCATTTGAAAGGGTTCGGGTCAAGATTGCCACCCCTATTAAATCGGTCAACAGAGTCAAGGTGGGTGTTAAGATCGTTTTAATGACCAATCACCGGTTTAGTCATCAAATAAAGAATGTTACGGTTGTCTAAGGTCAATAACGTTTTGGAAATGGTTAATAGTGCATTAAAAGAGTCAAAATCAACCGCAGGGAGGTTAATTTGGTTCTAGCGCAAATTAGAGGGGGGGGGGGGGGCGTTGACAAGCACATAAAGATGTTCAAATGAAAAATATTTTTAGTGATCATGAAAACTGTAGGTTAAGAGCTAGCATACTCTGATCGACCAGGGGAAATTGCTTTCTGTATCCACAACTAGAAAAAGATCAATTTAAGTGAAGAATAAGCTTTTCCAAGGTTTTATTAATAGAATAAACAATTCAAAAGATGTAATAACTTTATTAGACTTTCATAAAATTTCATAAGCTTCACAGCAATAAAAATAAACGTAACATGTCACACCCCGACCAAAGGCGGCGGAACATGCCGGGGTGCAACGATTGCTCATAAGCGCATGACACTATTTAAAGTGACAATATTTAACAAACTCATTTCATTTCACAACATCGAAAATGTCACATAACCAAATATTCATAACTCAAATACAACAAAATATAGCAAATCAACTATTGTTCATTTTTGCTAATATCCTAACGGTATTTGTGACGTTTTCTTCACCGAACTCCATAATCAACCTAGATGCAAACCTGTAACATTTCATAAAATAAAGTTTATCAACACAAAGGTTGGTGAGCAATTCATAAGTTTGAACAATAGATATATAGTATGAAAAGCCACAAAACTAGTATACAAAACCATAAATAATAGCTATAAACTTGGATAAATAGTTATCGCTAACAAGTTAGCGACACCCAACTATAAGGGGTTACCAAATAGTTTAGGATTTTATAGTTATCGTTAATTGCATTACGTTAACGACACCTTGCCATGAGGGGTTGCCAAATGGTCTAGGATTTATAGTTCCACCATCCAAAAGCGATAAACACATAGTCAAATAAGCATAGAACACCAAATCGAGCAATTATTCAAGTAAGGTATACAACAACGTTTGTGGTTTAAGACCCAAGTATAAAACATTTAGTTTAGATAAGTTGAAATGTCACCCCCAAAATAAAAGAAAGAAAACGGGGTATGAAGTTACTCACGTTCAAGCTTCACAGATGTAATAACTTTATTAGACTTTCATAAAATTTCATAAGCTTCAAAGCAATAAAAATAAACGTAACATTTCCAAGGTTTTATTAAAAAGAATAACCGATCGAACTACAATAAATATGATGACCGTCGTTTGAGTCAATCAAAAACCTAATTAAACTAAATAGTTAGAGCAAGTAGGGTATCGTATCACAAGGAGTATGTGGTCAATGCAATTCGTGTACAAATTTAATATTATGAAGTAACTAGTGTTTAGTGCTGATAACACAAGCAATTTAAGTGAATTAGAGAACTAAGCAATGAACAAGTAAACGAGTTTTAAGCAGTTAACAAAGCAAATCACACCCGGGAATTCAAGTAAGCAACTCACAGTTATCTCATGCAACCTAACAGATTAATGATTAACAGATTAACTACAAACTGATCAATCAGACAAAACCTTAGACATCAACAAATCACTTTACACACGACACTGGTTATCAAACAGTCATTTCCAGGGTGACTCAGTTAAGGGCAATTGCATGTTTTATCGTATTAAGCCAAATCAAACAGTCATATGATCAATTATCTGGCAACTGGTAACTAATCGTTCAGACTAACGTAAACCTAAACCGACTGAACACACAGAAATACCAAACATCAATAATCATATATCAATCATCAATAATCATGCACTAGTATTCATAGTCACATGAGAAAAACTGTAAAGATTACAAACTATACATCCCGGGTGCGATTCTAGAAGATTAGCCGAGCCTTGACAACATTAGATCTTCAATACGGATGATATGAATCATATGTAGGGTCTTGGCACAAGCTATGGTGGTGAAAATAGCCTCTTGTAGCTGTTGGAATCGCCTCTTGGTCGTCAAAATGGAGTCAGGGTTCTTTTTCATGAATAACATGCTTAAAACCTAATTTTCCCGTCTTTTATGTCCATCGCGATACGCGATGGCCATATGACCATTCCATCGTGTATCGCGACCTAAGAAAACCTCATTTTCAGATTCCTCTCGTCGAGAAACCCAAAATTCATATATTATGGCTCTCGTAACTCATTTTCTAGCTCAGGATATGCTCGTTTTACTTCAAGGTCGCATTTTGTCAACCAATCTTGTTCAGTTTTAGTACCGGCTTATGATTTCTCATCCATACTCTTCCTGAATTCTTGTAACACTTCCCAAGACATAAAATCATGCTTCGGTCTTCCCGAGATATCATTCCATGCTTGTACAGGTCTCTAATTTAGCATCTTTAATGATCAATGACCTGAAATAAAAAATCACGTATGAAGTACCAAAGTTCTAACAATAAAACTACATAATTAATACACTAATATATATACAAAATACTCGACCATCACATCCCCACACTTATCTTTTGCTTGCCCTCAAGCAAACTCTAAAGCAAACATTAACCTCCATCATAGGTATGTGAATTATCGACATTAATACTAGTAAGGTTTAAGATCATACCCAGTTTCCCAGACTGACACTTTCTAGATTGACATCTCACAAATAAGGTTAAATGATACTATAAAAACAATATAGCCGCCCAGTGGAGTGTACTTTGCTTCCGGCTAAGGCATACATGTTCATACCCCTCACACTATCAACACTCCTCTCGGTTTAATATATGGACTTGCAAAAGATGTGCCAGTATATGTCTCTGCCCTCAAATTCCAAGTATAAGTTACAACTTAATAAGCTTGCAGGTCAGTCTTATCTCCACCCATTACCCACCAGTTGCATAAAGACTCGGACTATGGTTTTGCTGAGGCTTAGGTTGGGTGCAGAATAGGCATATTTATTGACTAAGGTGAATGAAACCCAGTTTACAAAATACACAAACAACTAATCAAAAATAAACAAACTGCTAATTACATAACTGAATAAGAACTGACTTTCTTTTTGGCTTTTAGCTGAATTTTCAATTTTTTTTGTGCTTTTTTTGTTTTTGCCTTTTTTTTTGAACTGATAGACAATACACTGAATCAAATAATTATACAACTCTGACAAACGCATATTTACAACTCAACCGAGACATACGTACATTGTGTACTATGCTTAACAACTGACTATATACAACTCGTTAACGAACTGGATTTCATCACACAGGGTTAAAATATAATGAAGGCCAAGGCTGAAATGGTGTGTAATGTCTTGTTTAGCAAATAAACAGGAATGAGGTCCAAACGAGCTCCTAGGGGGATAATGTCGAGTAAGGAAATTTATTTAGTGGAGGAAAAGTGTATGTAAAGGTTTTCTAAAGTCCTAATCTCCATACAGGTGGTGGTATTAAGATCTCGATAAGCATGTGACAAGCAAGTTCTAACTCTGTAAAACATACCGGTTTCCCTCAATCAATGGTGTAAGACATGTTTTTTTATCTATTATATAATATGTGTATTAAGTATAGGGGTCCATATCACAATATGTCTGGAATAATGGGCTGCTGATATGAAACATGTATACCCGTCCCCTTGACTCGTTATCCCCGCCTAAACGAACCCATTTTCAACTTCTCTTTTTTGAAAACATTTGTGAGTAAGACTATCGAGAAGCTGAAAAACCAACAATGACCAGAAACCTGTAACTTGGCATTAATGACAATAATTAACAGTTAACAACTTTGGTTTCTGAACACTCTTCGAGGTACTATCGGGCTAAAATTTTCAAATTTCCCCTCATCCCCTCACTTGAAGTTTACATTGTCCTCAATGTTAAAATATTTAAACAATTAATGAACATTTGAGGGACGGGGTTGAAATTGACTTTTTGATTGTTAAGCAATTTAAAAATTCGGGGCTTAAATGTGACAGTTCTACTAGCAAATATACAATTACACTTTTAACATTTAAACTAATAAGACAAAATAAATTATGAAACTGAAATCACCTGATATCAAAGAGACTGGAAAAGGACCAATCGGCTCACGAACTCTCTTAAACACTCGTATACTCTCGTCTCGACCAAGTGCCAAACTGACAACCGAACCTGCAAAATCTCGAGACGTGTAGAAGCAAGCTTCTCACAAGTGTAAGACATAGGTCTTTTAAGAGTTATGAAAATGATTTTCTGTTAATTTTATTAAA
The DNA here is from genome assembly GCF_021521415.1 of Bidens hawaiensis. Classification (NCBI taxonomy): domain Eukaryota; kingdom Viridiplantae; phylum Streptophyta; class Magnoliopsida; order Asterales; family Asteraceae; genus Bidens; species Bidens hawaiensis. The sequence continues at coordinate 1,425,653 of NW_027491319.1, forward strand.
ACAATTACCGAGCCGAATTAAGTCGTTTCATAATAAATTTTGTTAAACAAGTTAAAACGTTAAAAGACCTAACTCACTCTCGTAGGAATCACGATTGCATTTAGCATATGCAACAAGCCCTTTAAACCCCCCGGTAGACCGGGTGGACGAGTGAGGTCTCGTGAGGGTTTATAGTGAACTACACCCCAAAGTTCCAAATACAACACAATATACAATAAATCAAAATACAGCAGATAATAACTCAAAAAATACAAATTGGAAAGATACTTACAAACCCTGGGTTGCCTCCCGGTTAGCGCTGAATTGATGTCTACAGCTCGACAATACCTTAACTTCTCACGGTGGTCGAAGTGCACACTTACCCACCGAGTTTCCAATATGCGCTCGGTAGCTTACATGCCAAGTCCATAACCGCTTTACGGTGATTGGCATGCTACTTGAATGATTATTGTGAGGCCGCTTCTTAATTATTTGCCCAATATCTTGCAAGCTTACTTTCTTTTCATTCTTTACCAAGCCTTCATCCTCACACTTGTTGTTTTGAATAATTAGTACTGGAGAAGGCATAGGATTCACATTGGCTACCTTGGGCTCTTCATACTCTGAAGGAGTTGTATCTTCTACTTGAATCCCACTTTCTCTTTCTTTCTTTGGAAGATCAACAACCTCATTCTCTTCATCACCATCAAACACAGTACCACTAGCCAACTCTTCTTGGTCTCGTTTGATTTTAGTATTGTCCTCAATATTCGGATTGAGCGAGGCCAAAATTCTTTCATGTCTTAGCTCATATTCCTTTTCTTCTTCCATCATCTGTCTCTTATGTTCCATTAACGTGTTCATGATGGTATCGAGCTTAGAGTGCAGAATATTTTGTTGGTCTTCATCAACCGACTGAGGATATTCATAATCATCTTCTTCAAGAGAATATTCATAATCATCTTCTTCATGAGAATATTCATAATCATCCTCATCAGTGTGTATAATCTCTTCATTAATTTGATTGGTCCACTTAGCCTCGAGAGATTTCCTTTGTTGTTCTAATTCCTTGTTATGCTCAACCATAATATTTATCAATTTTTCAAGTTTGGATTCCACCGTGTCTTGGGAACTTGAGGAATAGGGCATCTCCGGTTCGCAGTTGGCACAATACGGCTCTTGATCATATTGGTCATCCATGTCTGATTGATAATCTTCATCATAATTTGGTGATGTGTGTTGTTCAGAGTGTGAATAATATGACAAAATCTCTTTATCTTCATAGCATGCCGTCATATATCCTCGCCCATGGCAACGCTCTTGCCGATTTTGTGCAACTACTGGACAATCGCGATAACGATACGGGCTTTCACAATAACAAAAATCACCATAATTGCTCATAGTGACAGTTGTGTGCTCGGGTTTCGGGATGGATTTTGGTTGTGACCCATAAGCGGTGACTGTCTGCCCGAGTGGCGGGTGTGTAAAAACCTATTACCTGCACAAACAACACACCCCACGTAAAATGGAAAAATAAAATTAAAAATTACTAAACTAAAATAAACAAAGAAATCAAATAACACGAAAAACACTAAGCGCACTAACTCCCCGGCAACAGCGCCATTTTGATGACCGTCGTTTGAGTCAATCAAAAACTTAATTAAACTAAATAGTTAGAGCAAGTCGGGTATCGTATCACAAGGAGTATGTGGTCAATGCAATTCGTGTACAGATTTAATATTATAAAGTAACTAGTGTTTAGTGCTGATCACACAAGCAATTTAAGTGAATTTAGAGAACTAAGCAATGAACAAGTAAACGAGTTTTAAGCAGTTAACAAAGCAAATCACACCCGGGAATTCAAGTAAGCAACTCACAGTTATCTCATGCAACCTAACAAATTAATGATTAACAGATTAACTACAAACTGATCAATCAGACAAAACCTTAGACATCAACAAATCACTTTACACACGACACTGGTTATCAAACAGTCCTTGCCAGTGTGACTCAGTTAAGGGCAATTGCATGTTTTATCGTATTAAGCCAAATCAAACAGTCATATGATCAATTATCTGGCAACTGGTAACTAATCGTTCAGACTAACGTAAACCTAAACCGACTGAACACACAGAAATACCAAACATCAATAATCATATATCAATCATCAATAATCATGCACTAGTATTCATAGTCACATGAGAAAAAACTGTAAAGATTACAAACTATACATCCCGGGTGCGATTCTAGGAGATTAGCCGAGCCTTGACAACATTAGATCTTCAATACGGATGATATGAATCATATGTAGGGTCTTGGCACAAGCTATGGTGGTGAAAATAGCCTCTTGTAGCTGCTGGAATCGCCTCTTGGTTGTCAAAACGGAGTCAGGGTTCTTTTTCATGAATAACATGCTTAAAACCTAATTTTCCCGTCTTTTATGGCCATCGCGATATGACCATCCCATCGCGTATCGCAAACTAAGAAAACCTCATTTTCAGATTCCTCTCGTCTAGAAACCCAAAATTCATGTATTATGGCTCCCGTAACTCATTTTCTAGCTCAGGATATGCTCGTTTTATTTCAAGGTCGCATTTTGTCAACCCATCTTGTTCAGTTTTAGCATCGGCTTATGATTTCTCATCCATACTCTTCCTGAAACCTTGTAACACTTCCCAAGATATATTCAATAAAACTACATAATTAATACACTAATATATATACAAAATACCCGACCATCAAAATACGATATTAAAATGGGTTACAAATACATGTAAAATCCGAATGTCACATGCCTGGTGAGTTCTACAATAGATCATGGTGGTCAAGGGTCAGAACGCTTAGTTCACAAATACATGGGGATGTTTGATGTTTATTCCTAACTTACCACTATAAATGTTCATACTTAAAAAATTTGTTACATTAAATATAATATCTTAATATTTACACACAATGAATGTCGTCATGATCGAATTCTTATCAACACAAAAAAATATTCAAAACTGATTACATACGCGCACAACTATTCACGTGTAATTTACAATTTTATCGAGTAATTAGTTTTTTTTTTTATTTCGTATAAAGCTTTAATTCCTTGGATGTCATCCATATTCAAAACTTTTACCATACCATGAGAAATACCATCGATCTTTACCACATTTTGATCCTCACTGTGGTTCAACTTGTCATACCCCGACTTAGGGATTAAAAGTGTGACCAATAGTTGGTACATGTTTTGTAAATATATCAGAGTTGCAAGTTTATTTAGCGGAAGACTATGGTTTATGTTTATTAAAATATCAATTTATTTTGAAAACTTACTCAGGAAATTAAATACCCAAGGTATTTGAATTATGAAACATTGTTTCACATGATTACAGGGATTTAGTAAAGTCGAGCCGTCTTCATATCGTGGGCGTCTTAACTCCGTAAATGAATCTAGTTCCTTTTCATTGTTATTTAATATAATTTCCTGAAATGTGAGAAAAATACGTCAGCGATGTGCTTGTGAAACGTTGACTCTTAAAACATATGACAAATCTTTATATGACAAGAGTTGAACAAACTCAGTGGAAACGTCTTTTATGCCCTTGATTGTATCATTGCCATACACACACTGTTCAAGGGTTCTCCGAATGTCATAATTGAACAAACTCAGCGAAAAGGTCTTATATGAACCGCCAGTTTTAAGATTTCTTTCAACAATTACAAAATGCCACCCCACCATTTCTACACATTCTTCAATTTGAACGATTAGTAGGATAATTTAATTTGTAGATTGACGACCATATATACGCACACGAGTTAATAAAAATATTTCCAACTTACAAGTACAAGTGTTGATATTTTAAAACAATTGTTACATTTAATGTTTTAATATTTATAACACAATGCATGCTGTCATGATCGACTGCTTATCGGCACATCACAAGTATACAAAAACCGATTACGTACATGTGTCACTACACAGATACGTATACAATTAAATAATATTGAATAATCACTTATTTAGTCCATATAGAGCTTTAATTCCTTGGATGTCATCCGCATTCAAAACTTTTACCACTCCGGAAGGAATACCACTGAACATAACAGCATTTTGATCTTCACTGTGGCTCAACCCAAGTAGATGTCCTATTTCGTGAACCGCCACTATCTCTAAATCAAAGGCGCCAGAAACCGGACTTGGTCCAACAGACCAATTGTGATTTGCGTTGTAATGAAATCTTCCATCCTGTGGCGCAAAAGCATGTGCCAATACCTCCTATCTAAAGTCGTTGCCATCTCCATGCTCCACACTTTCAAAAGTAATCTTTAAATCAGCACCTGTGAAATCATCAACTCTTGAAAATGTGAAGTAGCCGGAAGTAGAAGCCCATGCGTTGAAGGCACGCACAACTGGAGGTACATATGCATTTGGATAATTCAAGCCAAACGCGTAGGTGAGGTGGTTTTTACCCCATCTAGGGCTATTCGGGAAGAATTGATAATGAGACACGATATTTAACAACTTTGTTCCGTGTATGTGATTACTTTTTTTATCTGGTTGTCCACAACGAGGCATGCTCATTTGTGAAACGGTGGGTCCATCTAGTGTACCAGAAGCATTGAGATGGTAAAAGTTTTGGTAGCTTTTGAGGGCGGTCTCAAGCTCTTGATCAAATTCATCATCTTCGGCGTTGATGTGGTTAGGGGTATGTTGGTACTTCAGGTAACCAAAACGAGCAAGGTAAAGTTTAAGGCCATGGAGGCCTTGCACTTTGCTACCTTTGTGACAACCTTGAAGGCGTTTGATTGTGTCAATATCAACCTTAGCCTTGGTAAGAGAGAAGAGAAAGATCAATGCAAACAAAAAGGGTGAAGAGGTAGGTCCCAGCAGGGCTCAGTTGGTCCCGCATGACTCACCTTGAACAGGGATGTCTGCGCAAAGACCATCTACTCCCGCAGGACCCACCATGCTCAGAGAAGCCTACGCGCAGTATGCAAGCTGCATACGCAGGGAAAAGCCTCCCAATGGTAAAGTAACCCGCCTGTTCCCGCAGTTGCGGATACAAGCCATCAGGGAAGGCTACCCGCACAGCATAGCTACACGCATAAGGCTTATCACTTACAAATATTCAGTGTCACCTGAAAGAATGAGCAAAGGCGGGAGGGGGAAAACTCCCGCCAAAATGGGCCAGTCCGTATGGAGGATCTTTTGCGTGATACCTGGCGAGGTAAAGACAAAAGATCTGACCAAGAATGCGACAGCTCACTGACAGCAGCGTGGCAGACAGCACGCCACTGCACTGTGACCAATAGCCGCCGCCTGCTCACCAACTCCTGCCAGAGCACGTGCCTAGCCTGCAGTTGGTAGAAGACGAAGAGTGCACGGCACGCCTGCTCTATGTCAGACGCTACCTGTCCACCACTCACAGGCAAGGCACGTGCATAGGTTACAGTTGGTAGCGTGTTGGGCCGGCTAAACCCCTTGGATACCCACCTTCGGCTATAAAAGACAGCAAATGGTATTATCATTTCATCATCTACTATCTCGTATAACTTACTTGATAACTGCTCTAATAGTATTCATATACTTTTATATTCAAAGAGCAATATAGACTGATTCTCACGCCGGAGGGTGGTCACAAGGAGGAACCCCCCCCTTCTCAGTGACGAGCTTACGGTGTCTGTTTTGCAGGTTCCCTGAAGTACAACTTACTCTGCTGGACCTAACCTTCGTGGGAAACATTACTTAGCCCCCAGATTACCTATAATCTGCCCGGGGTCACTTAGTGTTTCTTCATTGGCGCCATCCGTGCATAAAAGCTAGAACTACATCTTTCTCCAGTTTTTCAAAACTTCCAAGATGACTAGAGAAACTCCGGTAACCACAACCCCAGCCACTGGGGTAAACACCGGCAACACAATGTTTACAAACACTACCCCAGCCACCCAAGCTGGGGGAAGTGAAGTACATTTTACGAACACTACCCCAGTCACTCATGTAGGGGCAAGTGGAGTAAATATTCCACTGGGATTCACTGATGCCCAGCTGGAAAAACGAACTCGAGCCCCTCGCCAAACACTTGATCAAGTGAAGGCATGGGCCGAGGCACGTCAAAGAGAATTTCAGGCTGAGTTGGAAGAACGCTTGCGTTCAGTCCAACAAGCTGAGGAATTCGGTAGTACTCGCCAGCACCTCAACATGAGTAGTGAGTGCGAGTACTCAGACGACGAGAGGGAAGACTCCGACACCGACGCGAACCCTCGCCATAGGGCGAAAGGGAAGCGTAAGGAAACGGACCCCCAGCCAAAAAGGAATTTTGGGGAAGCATTCCAACCAGTCACGGAGAAAAGCTCGCGTGACTTCTCCAAGGCCTTTAGACCTACTGCCACAAACGCAGGAAGGTCAAAATTTGCTAGGGACATTGCAGAAGCAATCGCCCCGAGGAGTGCCAAACAAATGTCCAACATTGGCACATACGATGGTCTATCCGACCCAGATGACCATCTGAACAGGTTCATTGCGGGGGCAACCGTCAGTAACTGGACGGAGCCCACGTGGTGCTACATGTTCCAGATGACTCTGGTAGGAGCAGCCAGAGCATGGTTTGACCGTTTACCGGTCCACCACATTTATGACTGGGCAGACTTCCAGAACAAGTTCAGTCAACAGTTTAGTCAACAGAGGAAGCACACTGAGGAGCAGTGGACGATCCTCAACTGTGTGAGAGAAGAGGATGAATCCTTACTGGACTTCATCACCCGCTTCAACTCCAAGAAGCTGAGTCTGGGCAACGTCAGCGAAGACCTCGTTCGCGCCGCTTTCATTCAGGGCGCTGAGTACCCAGAACTTATCCGCACTTTGACGGGTAAAGACGGCATGCCATCCACATGGGATGCCATAATGACGGCAGCCAAGCGCTTTGCCGAAACGGAGAAACAGCTGGGAAGAGATCTCCCCCAGAATACAAACCTCTACACACAGAGGACAAGGGAGAACAATGTGAGAGCCGCCCGGCTAAACAAAAAGAGGCGGCAAGGTATTTGGCAGTCAAGGATTAACTTTGACACCCCCTCAAGCTCTCGCCCTCTGGTTGGCGGAAGGGACAACACGCACCCTTCCAACCGGAAGAACCGTTGGACGCCACTCACCAAGAGCGTCACGGAGATATTTGCCACGGAAAAACTGCCATGGCCAAAAGCCCCAGCGATCCGACAGAAACCCAATGCGGATCAAAGCAAGTCTTGTGACTTCCATGGGACAAAGGGCCACAGCACTGAGGAGTGCACATCCTTAAGGGACATCGTCGAGACATTCGTCAAGGATGGGAGGTTGCAACACCTCGTGGCATCTATCAAGAAAGGGGGAAGAAACGACAACAGGTACAGGGGTAACGGACGAAAGCCCGTCGACATCAGCATCAACATGGTCCATGGTAAGGTCAGAGGAAGAAAGAGACCGATGACCGAACCATGCGCATGGAAGGAAGCAGAAGTGCGCTTCCCGCGAGTGCCGGGAGGCCCAAACAAAGAAGGCCCCATTGTCATTAAAAGCCAGCTGGGGCACTACATCACCTCCCGCACACTCGTTGACAATGGCGCATCGTCGACAGTGATGTACAGGCAGTTCTTCGACAAGCTCGACGATGAAGACAAGGAACGCCTGGAGACGGTCTACGCTTCAATGGAGGGGTTTGACGGCAGCATGAACACTCCCTTGGGCATCCTATCTTTCCCCGTCACTCTCACCGATGGGAATTATTCACGCACGGAGGATGTGGATTTTGTTGTAATGAAAAAACCACATCATACGTATGACATCCTATTCGGGAGAGACGGGATGGCAAGATTCAACGCCGTGGTATCCTCAGTCCACGGCATGATGGGATGGCCAACAACTGACGGCGTAGCGATGATCACGGGCATTCCCCAGGTATGCATCGCATCTGTCTCTTCTAAACCCAAACCGAAGATGGCCAAACAAACCATCACTGAACCTGAACAGTGGGCATTCAATGGGAAATATCCCGATCAGGCCGTTACCATTGGCCCGACAATTGTTGATCCAACACGCACCTTACTCAAGCGCTTACTGCAGCGAAACGCAGACATCTTCGCGTGGACACCAGCCGACATGACTGGTGTACCCCGGAGTAAGGCAGAGCATAAGCTCAAATGCGACCCGGCCGTTACGCCGATCGTACAAAAGCGCAGAGTAATGGGGCCCGAGCAAACCAACGCGTGCAGAACCCAAGTCAAGGAACTCCTTGATGCGGGCATCGTGCGCGTTAGCAAATATCAAACGTGGGTTGCAAATCCCGTAATGGTACCGAAGAATAACAAACAATGGCGCATGTGCATAGATTTCAAAGATTTGAACAAAGCATGCCCCAAAGATTGTTATCCGTTACCAGAAATTGATCTCAAGGTGGATTCGGTGGCACCATTTCGCCTTAAATGCTTCTTGGATGCGTATAAGGGGTACCATCAAATCCACATGGCTATAGATGACCAGGACAAAACCGCCTTTCGGACGCCCGATGGCACATTTTGTTATAAAATGATGCCATTCGGACTTAAGAACGCCGGGTCCACGTACCAACGACTAATGGACAAAGAGTTTCACGCCCAAATTGGGAGAAACTTGGAAGTCTATATGGATGATTTGGTCATCAAAAGCCCCGAGCCAGAGGCGATGTTGAAAGACATTGAGGAAACTTTCAACACGCTTAGAAAGATAAACATGAAGCTCAACCCGAGCAAGTGTTCATTTGGGGTGGAAGAAGGGAAGTTCTTGGGAGTCATTATTACTAAAGATGGCTTCAGAGCGAACCCTGAAAAGGTCGAAGCCATTGTCAAAATGGAATCACCTACCACCATAAAACAGGCTCAAACACTGAACGGACGACTAGTCGCGCTTAACCGCTTTTTGGCAAACCATGCGGATAGGTCGTTCCCATTTGTGTCAACACTAAGAAATTGTTTAAAGAAAACGCACTTCCGCTGGACACCAGAAGCGGAAGCAGCTTTCCAGGAGATTCGATCACGCCTGATCGAACTCCCAACACTCACAGCACCACAAGCGGGAGAGGAGTTAATCCTATACCTCTCCGCAACAGATAGAGCAACCGGGGCAGTCCTGCTTGTAGAACGAAAAGGCATCCAGATGCCAATCTATTATGTTAGCCGCGTGCTGGCAGACGCGGAAACCCGGTACTCTACCCTGGAAAAACTGGTCTTGGCACTTATACACGCTTCACGCAGGTTGAGACGATATTTCCAGGGTCACCCAATCACTATTCTCACCAACTTCAAACTCTCAAATGTTCTAGGCAAACCCGAGTTATCGGGACGCCTAGCCAAATGGGCAATTGAATTGGGAGAATATGCGATTCAATACAAGCCGAGACCAGCCATTAAAGGCCAGGTCCTGGCTGATTTTATTGCAGAAGTCCCCGCTGCGCGGGAGAAAGAGTGCCAGGAGGAGGTTCAACCCTCCCCAGCACACGAAATCGATGAGGTCTGGCGACTCTACACTGATGGAGCAGCTAGTAACGAGGGTTCAGGCGCAGGGTTAAAATTAACAAACCCAGCAGGCCAGGAATATACTTATGCTATTCGGCTGGATTTCCCAAGTACGAATAACGAAGCTGAATATGAAGCATTCCTGGCCGGATTGAGGATTGCGCGTAAAATGGGTGTAAAAAATTTGGAAGCCCATGTAGATTCCATGCTAGTGGCAAACCAAATAAACGGGACGTACACGGCTGTAAATGACACAATGGCCCTGTACCTCGCCCAGGCCAAAGCCATCATGCGCGATTTTAATGATTGTAAAGTGATACATGTCAAGCGCAGCGAAAACAAATCTGCGGATGCGTTAAGTAAGCTTGCATCACTGGCCTTCACCCACTTGGGAAAGGACATCCGCGTGGAACTCCTCGAAACACCATCAGTCCCGCACAAGGAAATTTGTGTCATCCAAACCGGTACAGAAACATGGATGACCCCAATAATAAAATACCTTGAAGCAGGAACGTTACCAGAGTCGAAGTCACAGGCAAGAAAACTACGCTGTAAAGCACTGAATTATCAGCTGGTCAATGACACCCTTTACAGACGTAACTTTCTTGGCCCATTGTTAAGATGCGTAGACAACCAAGATGCTGACTACCTCCTAAGGGAGGTTCACGAAGGCATCTGTGGAGTACACGCAGGCCCCCGCGCTGTGGTAGCCAAGCTAAACAACGCGGGATACTTCTGGCCGGGTATGCATATGGACGCGTTGGCATACATCAGAAAATGCAGATCTTGTCAGCTTTACGCACCCAACACGCATCGCCCGAAAAATGAACTTGTTCCTGTCACTTCCTCGTGGCCATTTCAGAAGTGGGCCATTGACGTTACAGGCCCATTTCCAACAGCAGCTGGGAATGTTCAGTTCCTAGTGGTAGCCATTGACTACTTCACCAAATGGATAGAAGCGAAACCTTTAGCCCAAACAACTGCAAAGCATATCAAAAAATTTATTTGGGAATTTATTATTTGTCGTTTTGGACTTCCACAGAATTTGGTAAGCGACAATGGCACCAACTTTGCTGACAAGAAGCTACAGCAGTGGCTGAAAGAACTTCAAATCACCCACACCTTTACCTCAGTGGCACACCCGCAAGGTAACGGTGAGGTAGAAAGAGCAAACAAGAGCATCGTCGAAGGCATCAAGAAAAGACTCTTGGAACACAGATCCGGCTGGGTGGACGAGCTTCCGCACGTCCTTTGGGCAAACAGAACGCTGAAGAAGACCAGTACGGGAGAAACCCCGTTCAGTCTCACTTATGGCACTGAAGCCATGATCCCAGTCGAAATCGGTTTACCCTCACCAAGGGTCTTAATCCAACCAGAAGACAATGATGCGGAAAGACGGTTAGACCTTATGCTAACCGAAGAGCGCAGAGACTTAGCCGCCGTGCGTGAAGAAAACTACAAACGACAAATGCAAAAGTACTACAACACGCGGGTAAAACTCTGCAACTTCAAGGAAGGAGACTACATACTGCGTAACAACGAGGCTTCGAACCAACAACGCCCAGGAAAGTTGGCCCCGATTTGGGAAGGGCCATACATTATCAAAGAAGTTCTGGGAAAGGGCGCGTACCGGCTCGAAAGGCTCGATGGCACTCCCATCCCTAGAACATGGAATGGAGCTCAATTACGCAAATGTTATATGTAGATCAATTCCAACTTGTAAAGAAAAGGCCTAGAGCCACTTCTAATGGAAATGATTCTCCTTTCATGATGTATTGATAGCTTGTAACCTATGAACTTCCCTTACGGGAAGAAGTAGTTGCGTGTGGAAGGCGGCAATACCCGCATAAACACAACGCCAAAATGTTAAAAAGTTCTAAGGAAAACCTACACGCAGGTCAGATGAAGGTAAAGTTTAGCCATCCTTGTAAGTGCAAGTGACGGTCTTACCCGCACAATCACGAACAAGGAAGCCAAACTTAACTTACCATCTACCACGTTAAAAGGTTAACTTATGAACACTTAAAAAAGAAGAAAAACCTACACGCAGGTCAGATATAGGTCTAAAGTTAAAGCCATCCTACTAAGTGCAAGTGACGGTTACACCCGCACAATCACGAAAGAGGAAGCGAAAACTTTAGTCCATTATCAACCACGTTCAAAGGTTTAACTTAATGCCTTAGAAATTTCGAAAAGGAAACCTACACGCAGGTCAGATAGAGGGTAAAGATTAGCCATCCTACCAAGTGCAAGTGACGGTTTTACCCGCACAATCACGAAGGAGGAGGCGAAACTTTAACCCATCATCAACCACGTTCAAAGGTTCTTATTCTAAACACTTGGAAAATTGCTAAATCAAACTAAGTATGCAAGTCATAAGTTTATAAAGCAAGGAACCCAAGGAAGGAAATAACAATCTTATACGCAAAGAGATTAATATTTCACAATCAATTACAAGAATGGCTGGGTAACTACCCGCCTAAAAGAAATCTATACAAAGCTAAGTCTATCCTAGCAGCGGGAAGGGATCTTCAGGATCAGGCTTCAGGGCCACCTCCGCTTGGGCCAGCACCATCAGAGCGCGGCTGCCCAAGGAAAGCCTTAAGGATGTTTAGCCCATCATCAGCAGCAGCAGCTTCATTCACCTTCTCCACCACTGGATGCGGGAAGGCAGCGTACTGGTTCACAGCTTGGTCATAAGCAGCTTCAGTGTTAACATTGAATAAAGGGAAGTTGGAGGGCGGAAAGCCTCTCTCAGCAAACCCTAGACCAAGCAGGAAGCCAGTCTTCTGCCCATCCTCATGAGAAGCGTTGAGGGCTGCGCTCATCGCATCGTCATAAGAGGTCTCTGAAAGGACCTGACGCACAACCTACAAAAGAATTAAAGTTAGAACATTTTCTAATTACGAGCAGAAAGCGTAAAGAAAAAGAGGATACCTGAGGCAACGCTTCTCGAAGCAGCCATTGGAGGGTAGCTTGACTTTCTTTGTAAGCACGTTCGGCTCCGCTTTTATCAAGGTTGGCAAGTTGAATTTCCTTGGCGGCAGCTTCTTCGACGCTTTGAAGTTTCCTCTCAGTGCGGTCAAGCACCCCCCTCTGGTCAAGGATCTCTTGCAGCTTCTTGGCATCTTCCATTGCCAAGGCGTCATGAGCATGTTGAAGAGCTTTTAATTTGCATTTAAGCTGCTCATTCTCTTCGCGAAGCGGCTCAGCAACAGCCTCAGCCTTGGCAGCCCTCTCAGTTGAGTTTCGCGCAGTCTCCTTAGCCAGCCGAAGCTGTTCATTCACAGCTTGGGCAGCCTTGGAGCGGGCCTCGAGTCGCGCCTGGACTTCAACCTCGAGGGCCTTGAATGCCTTCTCCTTCTCGGCTGCGGCAGCGGCCAACTGCCGGTTCTCCTCCCGAAGAGCCCGCGCTTCAGATACATCTTTGGCGCGAGCTGCTTTTAACTTGTCGTTTTCACGACAAAGCAGCTCGACGCGGGGCTGCGTTCGGGCCTGGAGAACCCGAAGCTCATTGGTTAGCCTACCCTCTTGGTAGCTAGCCATGGCTTCCCCCAACGCACCATGAGGAGCAGCGTGGCGAGCCCAGTCCACGCACTCCACAGGGGTGCGAAGGGTTGTTCCTCGGCGTATGTTCCATCTTGGAACATACACTTCATTGGAATCCGACACTGCAAAAGAAACAAAGGCAGTTAGGAAAAGATGACAAAAATATACAAAGAAAAAAGAACCCTACGTACCTGTAGGGTCAATAACAGGCCGATAGCCGCCAAACCCATCACCTGAACCTAAAGGAAATCCATCCAACAGGTCAGGCAGACGGGAAGGTGGCATAGATCGGCGGGAAGCCCGGCGCGTACCTGATGGTCCGGCCGTCGGTGCCGTTGGCGCAGGTATAGTGGCAGCCGCCGTGGTAGCCATTGTTGGCGCCGACTGCTCAGCAACAGTAACCGCCGGCTCCGTGAAAGATGCTGTAAAAACTGCACTCACGGCCGGCGGAGACACCTTCGCAGCTGGAACAGCCTCAGGAAGGCTGGAACCAGCGGAAGCAAGCGTAGACGCTTGGGTCGACGCCTCGGGAAGGCTGACCGAGCCTACCGTCATTGGCGGGGGAATACTTACTCCAACTCCACCCTGGAATGCGTCAACATCCGCACCTGCACGAGCAAAAGTGTTAGAAAAATTTATTCGAAACAAATCTAGACAAGAATTATGGGGGTACTTACGGGGTCTCTTGAGCTTGAACGCACGGACGAGCGGGGGCGAACCCGATGGAGCCGGCCTCTTAACACCGGTAACCGTCGTCGTCGCTGCCTCCCCGGAGGTAACACCTGCAGCCTCCGGAACGGTGGTCTCTTCACCACCGGGCTTCCCCGCCACCTCTGCATTATCTGACTCCGAGTCAGATAGGACTACCGGGTCGGCCGTAGAGGCCACCTTCTCCTTGCCTTTCCCGACGGCAGCCTTTTTCTTCCGCACCAGCGGAGGACCTTCTGTGGATTCCTCAGAAGAAGAAATGTCATGAACTCCAGCAGCAGGCACAGCATTGAGAGGATCAGGGTAGAAGATAGGCTTACCTGGCCGTCGGTGGCTCAGGATCTCTTGGCCTGGCGGGTAAACCTCCACGAACCGACCCGCAGTCTGCTCTAAGATGGGCAACTCGTTCTCGTCCAGAGCACGAGTACCCATCCGCGCAGGACCATCTTCCTCCCGCGGATTCAGGAGCGATTGAAGATCGTTACCCTCTGAAATCAACAAGAAAGTTAGAAAAAATCGTAGTCAGCAAAAAGAAACAAGACATACCATAAGGGGTAGAGTTCGAACCATATTCAAGGACGATCGGAACCTTGTCCGCATTCGCCGCCTTCCACACCCGGCTCATCCCCAGCATCACCATCGCCGACTCTGGAAAACGGAAAACCGGGGACTGGACCCGGGATATCTTCGCGAACCATTCCGCCTCCTCGTAGTTGATGGCGGGAAGGTTCGGAAGCGGCTGGCCATTCTTGAACTTCATGGCAATGGGGATGGCTCGAGCGGATATGAAGAAGAACTCTCTCCTCCATGAGCGAAGACTCCGCTCGGTGGCACAAATCTTTAAACCCTTGATACGGGTTGTAAGAGTGTACCACCCTTGGATGCACCTCCAAGTATAGAAGGTCATCAGGCGGTCAACGAGGGGCTCAAGGCCCAGTATCCGGCACACCCACTCAAAGTGCCGGACCTTGGCAATAGCCATGGGGTGCACCTCTGTCAAGTGCACACCGTGCCTCTCTAGGACACGGTACACAAACTTTGTCAACGGAAACCTAAGGTTCCCATAGACAAAGAATGCAGCATAAACCCCGATCTTGCCACTTGGGGCATCGTACACAGTATGGTGGGGCTCAGGAAACTCAGGCTCGAGAGACTCGAGCATGAACTTCCTGACGATATACTGGTACAGCTCGGCAGGAAGAGAACACTGGCATTCACCAGCAGTCTTCTGGTCATCAGCATCGTGAGAAGACATGGTGGAAGAAGAGATTTCGGAATAATGCTTTACTGAAAAAGAAATTCGCCGGAAATTACTTGAGAAGAAGAGATGAAAGTAGAAAGTGTGAATTGCAAATAACCTTCTCCCCCTTTATATAGTAATCGCAATTAATGCGATGCATTTAATACGGAAGAAAGAGAAAGCAAAGGTGCAATGACACTATGACGCGTGGCAAAAACAAACTGGCAACAGCTGTCAAAAGGACGTGTGCCAGAGATTTCGCGGCCACGCGCCCGAAATCCCGTGCCCACGCGCCTGAAAAAGCAACTGGAATGACCACATAATGTCATGTCGCCATAACTTCTGGCACGTCCTGACACAGTCAGAAGAAACCGTCGCACGACGTTTGAGGTATTGGGTTGTTATCCAACCACCAACCCTTCAAATTTCAAAATTTAAAAATTTGAAGACTTAAGGTTCAAAAAATAAGCGGGAAAATACCCCTTGGCAAACAAGTAACCATAAGCCGGGTGTGGGTACAGTGTAAAGGCAAAACCCTTCACATACCTAACACCCGCAGGGAATTGAAGCCAAAATATTTGGCAACCAAGTAACCATAAGACGGGTGCGGGTACAGTGTAAAGGCAAAACCCTTCACATACCTAGCACCCGCAGGGAATGGACGCCAGGAATACCTTGGAAGTAAAGTAACCGTAAGACGGGTGCGGGTACAGTGTAAAGGCAAAACCCTTCACATACCTAGCACCCGCTGAGAATTGAAACCAAGAAGGATCTTCTGGGCAATGCTTGCGGAAGCGGAAATAACATCCCCGCATAGCGGGAACATCGAGTACTACGTTGTTTGAGGCTCCAAGATGGAATTGGTGGTTTAAACATAATTGATCACTATGTTCAAAACCTACCAGAACCACAGGGAGAATCCGCACAACTAAGACTCAGTGCTCCTGACTTGCGAGGAGGTTACAGACCTACCCGCATCATACCCAAAGACCAAGCAGGAAACTCGGGAATTTCTGCAAGTGACAAGGACTTCCGCGGGAAGAACCCCCATGGAAAACCTTACAAAAACCCCTTTTCAAAACCCTTTGCTTAAGTCCAAAAGTTCACCTCACTTTATTAGACATTCATGAGAAGAACATTGGACTGGGGGGACTTGAAGAGGTAGGTCCCAGCAGGGCTCAGTTGGTCCCGCATGACTCACCTTGAACAGGGATGTCTGCGCAAAGACCATCTACTCCCGCAGGACCCACCATGCTCAGAGAAGCCTACGCGCAGTATGCAAGCTGCATACGCAGGGAAAAGCCTCCCAATGGTAAAGTAACCCGCCTGTTCCCGCAGTTGCGGATACAAGCCATCAGGGAAGGCTACCCGCACAGCATAGCTACACGCATAAGGCTTATCACTTACAAATATTCAGTGTCACCTGAAAGAATGAGCAAAGGCGGGAGGGGGAAAACTCCCGCCAAAATGGGCCAGTCCGTATGGAGGATCTTTTGCGTGATACCTGGCGAGGTAAAGACAAAAGATCTGACCAAGAATGCGACAGCTCACTGACAGCAGCGTGGCAGACAGCACGCCACTGCACTGTGACCAATAGCCGCCGCCTGCTCACCAACTCCTGCCAGAGCACGTGCCTAGCCTGCAGTTGGTAGAAGACGAAGAGTGCACGGCACGCCTGCTCTATGTCAGACGCTACCTGTCCACCACTCACAGGCAAGGCACGTGCATAGGTTACAGTTGGTAGCGTGTTGGGCCGGCTAAACCCCTTGGATACCCACCTTCGGCTATAAAAGACAGCAAATGGTATTATCATTTCATCATCTACTATCTCGTATAACTTACTTGATAACTGCTCTAATAGTATTCATATACTTTTATATTCAAAGAGCAATATAGACTGATTCTCACGCCGGAGGGTGGTCACAAGGAGGAACCCCCCCCTTCTCAGTGACGAGCTTACGGTGTCTGTTTTGCAGGTTCCCTGAAGTACAACTTACTCTGCTGGACCTAACCTTCGTGGGAAACATTACTTAGCCCCCAGATTACCTATAATCTGCCCGGGGTCACTTAGTGTTTCTTCAAAGGGTAAGAAGGTAATGAGTTTGAATGCCATATTTAGTTATATGTCTTGGTATAATAATTCTAAGTTATTTTGCCTATTTATAGTGGTGGCAGTGTGGAAAGTTTTGCTGACTGTGTCTTAATTTCTCCTCTATTTAATGTCAACCTTTATGAAGACTAAAGTTTCTACAGACAGGGTCATAGGGTATTCCACAAATTGAAGAGACCTGGTAGCCGTCATCATATTCTATACATTTTCACACTACACTTTCTCAGATCTTTATTCCTTTAACTTGTTAGACCTGGTAGGGGTCCTCATATTCTATATGGTTATCATTCAATGAACAAGTAATTCCCTTCAATAAAATAAATGAGCGAACATAAATACAAATTCTCGATTGTTTAATCGTCTTCGTTAACGTTTAGCAATTTGTTTGTTTATATGCATTTGTTTATATATGTTTGGTCATTAAAGCTTTTTTATATTATATACCTTTACAAATTGGTGATGTTTTAGTTAAAAAATGTTGAGTTGAAGAGAATAGTAAACTATGGTGTAGTGTTTAGTTTTTATTTATAAACTAGTTAATATAACAACCAGTCGTGTTGCGGCGACACTGTGGCGCGTATTCAGTCTATTAACGCTCGTATACCTATTATGAAAAGCTAAGATCTAACGGCCAAAATAATATTCTCAATCGTATAGCTTATAATAAAAAAAATAACATGTTGAGCTCGTTACAGTACCAAAATTAAATTCATTAACATGTAAACATCAAAATTTTAAATAGTACGACCCTAAAGAAGTTAAAAATTAGCAAATGGAACTAACCAATAATAACTTGGTAAACGAAAAAATTAGTATGATACACGATGGGAGAGATCCAAAAATTGGTGGAATAATTGATTATATAAAATTTTTTGGCTTCTTATGGATAAAAATAGGTCCAAGTTATATGAGGAGTGTTGGTCTAATTGGCGCAAAGATGCCTTAATGTAACGGTTTGTTTGCTGGTGGCTCCTCCATGTTCGATGGAGGGATACAATCTTGTTTTGTTTTTGTTGTTTTAATGAAGTTCAAGTTTAAAAAAAAACATGAAAAAAATATTGTAAAGAACCTAAAATAGTATTGGCACGTCGATCAATATAAAAAAGCGTCCGAGTTTTCATCTTTTGCTGGTCGAGGAGGGTAGGGTAAATGACAATGATGCTGATCATATGAACCTTGAAGATCTCGATATCGGTTCTTTCAGTGGCAAAGACTTACTCCATTATGATAATGAGATCAATTAATAATCAACACGACAATGTCGATCATATGCACAACGAGAATGATGCTAATCATATTACTATGGTTGTAAAAAAATGTTGGACACCGATTAGTTATCGATTAATCGTTAGTCGGTATCCCGCCAACTAGTCGCTATCTGATCAAAATTTATAATTTATATATAAAATTTGGTATTTATGTATATCTAAAAAATACATATAAATTTCAATCCGATCAATCCCGATTAATCTCAACTTCGCATCACCAACTTCCGACTAGCGCCTTGTCACACCCCGACCGATGATGAATTATACGCTAGGACATGACCTTGATTGTTCATAGCACGCAACACTATTAAAGTGATAATACCTTTTATTCATATTAAAAATCAGTATATTCTTGGAAAAGTTTATACCATAACGTAGACGGCCGGAAAATATTAACGGTACCTCGCCGACCAACCCGAATAACAGTAAATATACTACAAATATCTCCCCCTCTCTAACCTGCCTCACCGTAACTCTGATACACAACCATCATCGTCGGCAGCCACACAAACGAAATCCGCATACCTCCCACCCACCCACCCACCCATCTACACGCCACCACACATCACCACCTTGTTGGTGTTGAAAAGATCTGCTCTTCCCGTTTACCGTCACCATCATCGGAAGTACTCCGCTGCACAGCCGGTTAATTCTACTCCGGCAGCCACCGCCGCCACCTGAATTCCAACAACTATTGGCCGGTTAATTCGCTCCTCCCATTCACCATCATCATCGGAAATGAAGTGATTATTATTATTATTATTATTATTATTAATATCTACCCGTATTATTATTATTACTATTATCATATTATATTATTATTGATATTATTATTATTATTACTATTATTATTGTTATTATTATTACTATTATTATTATTTTGATTAGGTGCCCTATTGTTTGTGTGGGTGATTAGTTGCAATCATAGAGCGTAGAAATCATGACTATTACTTGAGACCATGTCTGAAAACGAGGGGTGTAGGAAAGGGTAAAGATAGGGAGTATATATTGCGTTTGGCTTCTTGGAATATAGGAACACTAAATAGTAAGCTGCTAGAATTGGTAGATGTGCTTAAAAGACGTAGGGTTCATATAGCATGTCTCCAGGAGACTAAGTGGAAAGGGCATAGAGGGGCTGAGTGTAATGGGTATAAGTTGTGGTACTCAGGGTCTGATGGAGCTAGGAACGGAGTGGGGTTTCTAGTGGCTAAGGAACTACACACTAGTGTGGTGGAGATGATAAGACATAATGACAGGATTATGGTATTAAGATTAGTACTAGGAGAGGAAGTAGTGACAACAGTCTGCGCCTACGCGCCTCATGTAGGCTTAGAGGATCAGGAAAAGAGAGAATTTTGGGATTGCTTAGATGTAGTGGTAGGGGGCATACCTAGGGGTGAGAGGATCTGTATAGGTATATTGTGCGACAAGAGTTTTCCAACTAAACTAAAGGGAAAATTTTATAGGGTCGCAGTTAGACCTGCAATGCTATATGGAACGGATTGCTGGGCCATCAAGAAGGCACAGGTGCGGAAGATGGAGGTAGCAGAAATGAGAATGCTACGCTGGATGTGTGGGCACACAAGGTTAGACAAAATAAGAAACATTGTGTTTCGAGAGAGATTAGGGGTAGTGAACATATTAGACAAGATAAAAGAGTGGAGATTGAGATGGTTTGGACATGTGAAGAGAAGACAGACGACGAATCCTGTTAGATCCGTAGAAAGCATTACTATAGAGGGGAGGAGGGGTAGAGGACGGCCTAAATTGACTTGGGATGAGAGGATTAGACATGATCTGATAGACCTAAACCTCTCAGAGGACATGGTTGAGGATAAGAATTCTTGGAGAAGTAGAATTAAAGTTAACGATTTTTAGAGAGAAATGAACACTTTAGGGCGTCTATTAACCTTATTCTGGTCTCACACAATAATGGTATTTTCTTCCCATATTATTATTATTATTATTATTATTATTATTATTATTACTACTACTACTACTATTATTTTTATTTGTATTATTATTATTATTATTTATTATTATTACTATTTACTGTTGAACTTCGATTTCCTTATATTGCCCCATACATATTAGAGCTGAGGGTCTCTCTGGAAGCCACCTCTTTATCCATTTGGATAAAGGTACGGTGTGCCTACATCCCACCCTCCCTAAACCCTACTTATAGCTTTGCTGTTGGTGGGATTTCACTGCGTATGATTGATTGATTGATGGAATAAAACAATACATCAAATAAATCAAAACAAAAAAAATATTGTTTCTCAATTTAATATAGCCTAATGTTGAACTAAGTGATCCTTAACCTGTAGCAGTCATAAAATAATAATTTTATCAACACGAATGTTGATGAGATTTCATAAGAGTTGTATAGATATAATACAAAAATGAATGAATTCACATGTTATGGTGATTTAAACCAAACATAAAAGTAAATGCGAAACAATAAAAATAGACCCATTCTTTCTGAAGTAATACTAAATTACCTGGGTAGCGTGGGATTCATCACAAGAACGTTCAATATGGATTCTAAATAAACGAGTATGAAAAACTGAGGGTTTGGTTTATGATTTGGGTGGTTTCGGACAAATGAAATAAACATGTTTGAAAAATATTTTAAACAACGGTTAAACCATTTAATGAATTGAAAAGATTAGTTTTTCCGGTTTTAATTAAAAAGTTTTGCTAGTTATATTAAATACGTTAGGCTCGTTTAAAATAAACAAACCAAACTCTATAAAAGAAAATGTAAGGCCCCGTCGCCGGTGCCTCACATTTGGACTTTGGATTTACTCATTAACATAGTTCTAATCATCAGAGTTTATAAAAACCTTCGCGAAACATAAAAACATTCATAAAACATTACACAGTAATCCAAAATCTTGTCTTATCAAACATTTTGTCTTTCAAATGAAAAGCATAAGTTAATAAACCATCTTGAGTCTTCAGATGCCAGTCTCTTATTCATTCGCCACATGTTCCCCTCAAGCGAGCTGCTTCATCCTACTCACTTGCGTGCATACTAAAAGTCAGCTACGCTGAGTAAATTCTAGTTAATCATACAACATACAATACATTCATTACTACGTACTTTCATACATACTTCATATTCTCCTACTTTGTTCATAATATATATACTTACCTTCATACTTTATTCTAATTTCTACTTTACATTATTCTATTCTGCCTCGGATATTATTAGGGTCCGGTCCCTTTTTCTTCCTCGGATATTACTAGTGTCCGGTCCCTTTTTCCGCCTTGAGTATTATTAGGGCTCGGTCCCTTTCTGCCTCAAGATTTAGAAGGGCTCGGTCCCTTTTCTGCCTCGGATATTATTAGGGTCCGGTCCCTTTCCCCTTGAGTATTATTAAGGCTCAGTCCCTTTCTTCTATACCTGGCTATCTCTTACATTCATTCATAACATACATACATATCATTCATACATTATACATAACATTCATATCCATAAATATAACTTGACAGTACGTGCAATATCCGAAGATCGTTCACGTACCGACAAGCAATCATCTATACTTTTCACATAATCACATATGGCATACACTTATCACTTAGGATAAGTGTATTAACAAGTCACATCGAGTATGCACACAGCTCCGAAAACATAACAAGGAATGGGGCTAGAAACTCACCTGAATCCGTTTTCTTTCTCTGTTAATAGTTAATCCTTTCTTTAGTTGAGCTCTGCTAACTGTATATAAGTCACACGTATTAAAACTTGTCCTATTTGTATTTCAGTCAAAATGGTTAAGTCTGGTATGATCTAATGGCTTTGTTTTAGATGACAATCACTTAGAATATTCTCATTTACTTTTATATCTCTCTTCTTTCTTTCCTTAGTATTAGCTCACATTTACTTAGAATATTTTACCCCTGAACACTCGTCCTTTCCAATTATTCTTTGTTTACTTGGTTGCTATGGTACCCGAGTTTTCCTAAGTATAAAGGTTTCGGGCATTTTATGTATTCAATTTGTGGTGTAACGTATTCGTTCTTCCTTTACTTTATTTCTTTTCGTATGCATTTACCAGATGATTTATATTAGATTACATTCTTCTAGGATTTGTATTTAATATTTTTCTTACAATTAATTACCACCTTTGCATGCTAGTCACATGCTATATTCAAGTGACCCTTGATGTATGTAGTTCAATGAGAAATCGAATAACTCAATTGTACCCGAACTAAGTAAGTGTAATTGAGCTTCACAATGTAATCGATCATACACGTAGTAATCGGGTTAGGTTAAAGGCTTCAATGTAAGCGAAATGCCCCATTGTAATTGAGTGAGAGTATTGGGATCGTTTTGTCCCTTGTAAGGGACTTAGACCACGTAATCGATTTGGAACTTGTATGCGAGTGTATATATATATATATATGATGTATTCGAGTGACTATGAAATCGAGTTATACGGATGTATTCGAACAACACAATGTAACCGATTATAGATGTGTGCGAATATAGGGTTGTATGCGGGTCCATGCGTGTACTCGAATTAAGAAAGTGTAATCGAAGCACTCCATGTATTCAAATCAACATAAAATCGGGTTCTTTAATTGTAATCGATTATCATGCATGCCATTGAGTCACCATATTGTAAGCGAGTTCCTTATTGCATTTGGTTAAGCATTGTATTCGAGTTAGGTTTATACTTGAACGATGGGATGTAAGAGATTTCAAGAGTAATCGAACGTAAATGTAATTGAGTTTCAAGGTGTAAGCGAATTTATAAAGTAATAGAGTCTCGCATGTAAAGTGACCGAGTATAGTGTAGTCGAACACCTTGTATTCGAGTATGGTTGTGATCGAAAACATTGTAAGTGAATCTGTTCAGCTAATAAGTCCAATGTAATTGAATTTGGGCCATTGTAAGCGACCCCTAGGAGTGTAATCGACCATATTATGCCATCGAACACATTGCAATCGAGTGGTTCATGTAATGAACTATATTGTAATCGACTTGGAGTTGTTATGATCGAGTTTCGGCCTTGGATTCAGCTGTAATGTAATCGACCAAGCCGTGGGTCCGTTTACCAGTATACCCGACCCGTTTTACAACTATGGGTCGGTTTTTAACCCATAATCCATTCTCTACCCGCTCCCGGCCAAAACGCGATCCGTGTATATGTAAAGTTCGAACCTTTTATCATAAAAACGTTCAAACTAGATCTAGGGTTTCTTTAAATGAGCCGTTCATGGTCGTAGGTTCGTTAAGTTCATTTTAATATCAAATTTGTTACTTTAAGGTTCGTTTATAGCCGATCTATTCTAGATTTAAGTTTCAAGGCCAACCGTTCATTAAAACCTAAACTTTAAGATCAAGAACATACATTTACGTGTTTGTTTGGTCTCGGTTAGCTTACTTATGAACTTTAAACCTTGGATCTATCTTGTATATTGAAGATCTATTAATGTTCAACGTTCGTTTGACCTCGAATCTTCTTCTTTCTCTTGGTCGTTTACATATGGTAAGGAAGGTGTGTGTGTGTAGAGATTATGGAAAGATGGAATGAATATTTAGGGTTTTAGGATGGCTTAAGGGAGTATTTATACTCCTTAAAGCCCATGGACCTAAGGCCCATCCCAACCTTTAGTCCATCTTTAATTATCCAAATCTATAATTCTTTATATATTTAATATTAATTAAATATTAACACACGACTCGCATCATAGACTTTCTTTTATTTATTATTATAAATTTAGGATGTTACAGAAAACAAGGTAGTTAAGTGGGTGGTTGGCTTTTTAAAATGAAAATAGTATTAAAGTTGAAATATAACTTTTTTGTATTATATCTATACAAATACAACTCAATTCCTAGTAAAACAAGCATAAATTCCTAGAAAACTCGTTCTTGAACAATTCAATTTAAACTTTACTCATTATATTAATATACTAAGATTTAATCTGCTTTAAAAAATAAAAATAAAAATGTGTGTTAGAAAGTTCAAACCCGGGTGTGCCGGTTCCACCTCTTAACACGTTTGTTCTAGCCAACTGAGCTAACCTAGTATTTGGTTAAATTCTGAAGTTTAATAAACAAATAAAAGATGACATAAGAATACCCTCACATTATAAACCCAATAACTTGAAAACCCCAAATTGAATTTGATAGAGCCTCTATCAATGTTAATTGACACAGGGCTTTTGTTAGCAATGATAAATCTAAATTGAGACACAATTCAGTTATCCGAGGAATGATAGAACAAAAAAGAATTGGATGTGCTTCGACTTCGGTTTGGTTGAGACTTGAATCAGATTTAACTTTCTAAACCCGAGGACTGGGAGTGGCGAATCCATAGATGAAGATTAGATGAGTTTATTGCAATCGTTTATTACATAGCCAAATCGGTCAACAGAGTCAAGCGGGTGTTAAGCTCGTTTATAGCCAATCATAAAGAGGTTCAAATGAAAAATATCTTAAGTGATCATAGAAACTATAAGTTAAGAGCTAGCATGCTTCGATAGACCTAAGGGAAAAAGTTGGTTTCTTTATCCAGAACTACAAAAAGATCAATTTAAGTTAATACCTAAAACTTTGGTCATTTCCATTCAACACACGTGATTTCTTTTTCGTCGATACATCCTACAGTTTGCACTTGAATATATGGGAGGTGAAGGTGGGGAAGATGATGCAACTTTAGTTATTGGCAATATTGGTCCTTCAAAATGGGAAGCATATCAAAATGTGGCATAAATTATTCAAAAGATGTAATAACTTTACTAGACTTTCATAAAATTTCATAAGCTTCATAAAAATAAAACTAAACGTAACATTTTCAAGGTTTTATTAATATAATAACCGATCGGGTTACAATAAATACGAGATTAAAATGGGTTACAAATACAGGTAAATCCGAATGCCACACACCTAGTGAGTTCTACAATAGATAACAGTGATCAAGGGTCCGAACGCTTAGCTCACAAATACATGGGGATGTTTGATGTTTATTTCAAACTTAAAACTATAAATGTTCATACTTTAAAAAAGTTGTAACATTTCATTTAATATCTTAATATTTACACACAATGCATGTCGTCATGATCGACTTCTTATCGACACAAAACAATATTAAAAACTGATTACATGCGCGCACAACTACACACATATGTAGTTTACAATTTTATCGAGTAATTATTTTTTTTATTTCGTAAAAAGATTTAATTCCTTGGATGTCATCTGTATTCAAAACTTTTACCATACCATGAGAAATATCACCGATCTTTACAACATTTTGATCCTTACTATGGTACAACTACAAGTGTTGATATTTTAAAACAATTGTTACATGATCGACTGCTTATTGGCACATTTTAAAACAATTGTTACATGATCGACTGCTTATTAAAACAACATTAATGTTTTAATATTTATAACACAATGCATGCTGTCATGATCGACTGCTTATCGGCACATCACAAGTATACAAAAACCGATTACGTACATGTGTCACTACACAGATACGTATACAATTAAATAATATTGAATAATCACTTATTTAGTCCATATAGAGCTTTAATTCCTTGGATGTCATCCGCATTCAAAACTTTTACCACTCCGGAAGGAATACCACTGAACATAACAGCATTTTGATCTTCACTGTGGCTCAACCCAAGTAGATGTCCTATTTCGTGAACCGCCACTGTCTCTAAATCAAAGGCGCCAGAAACCGGACTTGGTCCAACAGACCAATTGTGATTTGCGTTGTAATGAAATCTTCCATCCTGTGGCGCAAAAGCATGTGCCAATACCTCCTCTCTAAAGTCGTTGCCATCTCCATGCTCCACACTTTCAAAAGTAATCTTTAAATCAGCACCTGTGAAATCATCAACTCTTGAAAATGTGAAGTAGCCGGAAGTAGAAGCCCATGCGTTGAAGGCACGCACAACTGGAGGTACATATGCATTTGGATAATTCAAGCCAAACGCGTAGGTGAGGTGGTTTTTACCCCATCTAGGGCTATTCGGGAAGAATTGATAATGAGACACGATATTTAACAACTTTGTTCCGTGTATGTGATTACTTTTTTTATCTGGTTGTCCACAACGAGGCATGCTCATTTGTGAAACGGTGGGTCCATCTAGTGTACCAGAAGCATTGAGATGGTAAAAGTTTTGGTAGCTTTTGAGGGCGGTCTGAAGCTCTTGATCAAATTCATCATCTTCGGCGTTGATGTGGTTAGGGGTATGTTGGTACTTCAGGTAACCAAAACGAGCAAGGTAAAGTTTAAGGCCATGGAGGCCTTGCACTTTGCTACCTTTGTGACAACCTTGAAGGCGTTTGATTGTGTCAATATCAACCTTAGCCTTGGTAAGAGAGAAGAGAAAGATCAATGCAAACAAAAAGGGTAAGAAGGTAATGAGTTTGAATGCCATATTTAGTTATATGTCTTGGTATAATAATTCTAAGTTATTTTGCCTATTTATAGTGGTGGCAGTGTGGAAAGTTTTGCTGACTGTGTCTTAATTTCTCCTCTATTTAATGTCAACCTTTATGAAGACTAAAGTTTCTACAGACAGGGTCATAGGGTATTCCACAAATTGAAGAGACCTGGTAGCCGTCATCATATTCTATACATTTTCACACTACACTTTCTCAGATCTTTATTCCTTTAACTTGTTAGACCTGGTAGGGGTCCTCATATTCTATATGGTTATCATTCAATGAACAAGTAATTCCCTTCAATAAAATAAATGAGCGAACATAAATACAAATTCTCGATTGTTTAATCGTCTTCGTTAACGTTTAGCA
Source organism: Bidens hawaiensis (assembly GCF_021521415.1). Classification (NCBI taxonomy): domain Eukaryota; kingdom Viridiplantae; phylum Streptophyta; class Magnoliopsida; order Asterales; family Asteraceae; genus Bidens; species Bidens hawaiensis. Next base: position 1,452,803 of record NW_027491319.1, read on the forward strand.
ATGTGTTTGTTTATATGCATTTGTTTATATATGTTTGGTCATTAAAGCTTTTTTATATTATATACCTTCACAAATTGGTGATGTTTTAGTTAAAAAATGTTGAGTTGAAGAGAATAGTAAACTATGGTGTAGTGTTTAGTTTTTATTTATAAACTAGTTAATATAACAACAAGTCGTGTTGCGGCGACACTGTGGCGCGTATTCAGTCTATTAACGCTCTTAGGCCAAAATAATATTCTCAATCGTATAGCTTATAATAAAAAAATAACATGTTAAGCTCGTTACGGTACCAAAATTAAATTCATTAATTAAATATGTAAACATCAAAATTTTAAATAGTACGACCCGAAAAAGTTAAAAATTAGCAAACGGAATTAACCAATAATAACTTGGTAAACGAAAAAATTAGTATGATACACGATGGGAGAGATCCGAAAATTGGTGGAATAATTGATTATATATAGTTTTTTTTGGCTTCTTAAGGATAAAAATAGGTCTAGGTTATATGAGGAGTGTTAATCGGTGGAGGGTTACAACCTTGTTTTGTTTTTGTGGTTCTCTCAGTGACAAAGACTTACTCAACTATGATAGTGAAATCAACTAATAATCAGCACAACGATGTCGATCATATGCACTACGATAATGATGCTGATCATATGACTGTGGTTGTAAAAAAATGGTACTTGGGCGCCGATTAGTTATTAATTAATCGTTAGTCGGGACCCCACCGACTAGTCGCTGTTTGATCAAAATTTATAATTTATATATAAAATTTGGTATATATATGTATATATAAAAAATACATATAAATTCCAATCCGATCAATCCCGATTAATCTCGACTTCGCATCACCAACTTCCGACTAGTGCCTTGTCACACCCCAACCGACGATGAATTATACGCTAGGAAATGACGTTGATTGTTCATAGCACGCAACACTATTAAAGTGATAATAACTTTTATTCATATTAAAAATCATTATATTTTCATATTACATGGAATAAAATAACACATCAAATAAATCAAAACAAAACAATATTGTTTATTTATATAATACTAGCTTTTGTACCCGTATATTACACGGAACTTTTCAAATAATAAAAATTAATAAAATCCGTTATTGAAATAAATACACAAAACTAAAGATAAAAAAAGAAATGAAATGTATATTAAATACACAAAATTAAAGATGAAACATAAATGAAGTGTATATTACAAACAATATTAAGTCTAAAGTTTCAAATTTACAAATGTAAGAAAATCTCTTGATATATAACATGTGCAGTTTTATCACAAGTATCCATTCATCGTTCAATATCAAAAGTTTAATACCACGTATGCTGGTTACTTTGGCGGAAAACCAACCCTGGAAAGAGATTGTCCTTGACTCTTGTTAATCTTCATAGCAAAATATGCATATTATTAGATCAAAATTAGCGGCCATTTACCACCCATTTTGTTAAGCATCCATTAAGTTCATATTTTAGTTAATGTTATTATAATTTATAATTACAGATTGATTGATTAATAGAAAAATGAAAATTATAGTGTAAAATTATTAAAATAAGAATACTATACAATAAATTCTAATAATATAAAACTTATAGCTTGTTATAGTTAAAGAAACGATGATTAAGCTCCTTTGGGCATCTAATAATGGCATTAATAATAATAATAATTGATTTTAATTAATAAAAAAATAAATACGTTTATCATCTCATATTTATAAAAATTCAAATTTCGAAAAGACATTATATCAAAAAAAATTATATAGTTATAATTAGTGCAATCATGACTTTATTTAAACGTCTTAAAATTAATTTAAACTCATTCTACAAAATAATATTTAGTATTTACCATGATAAAATCTAGATTTTTGTTTAAATAATCCCATAATTTAAGCAATTTACAATAAGAAAAAAAATGTCATTTAGCATTTTCAAAATTACTGCTACTATCTTATCCTAATTGTATATACCACTAACATTTTAACAGCCTCATAATTATATATACGGCTAACGGTTTAAAATAAATTTGGTAAAAAAATAAATGATAAAATTTGTAATTTTTGAAAATCAAATGGCTTGATAATAACTGATATTAGTATTATATTTTGGAAAGTTGTTTTAATATATTTATAATGTGTTTATTGAACAATGTTTGATTAGAAATGTTTGAAACTTGAAAATAAATGACGTTATATACTTATATCAGTAATATACTTTTAAAGATTGTTTCATTGTTATCTTGAGAATTAATAATAGAGTTGGAACACTATTCTAGCAACGATGAAAGAATAAAACATGCTACATTTTGTAAATAACTTATTATCCACCATTTTTTTTAACAAAAATATTTAGTGGACAATAAATTTAGGAAACAAACCCAAAATCTGAATCCCTTAATTTAAGGATATGTAATTAATTTGCATTAATTGAATATATTAATTGTATATATATGTGAAAATCGTATTAGTTTTAAACACCCACAATAATTATAGAGTTTCAAATATATGACCTTTTGAAATATATTTTATCAAATCTTTCACATTAATATACTTTGACTACTAAACAACACTTTTTAACACTTTTAAAATTTTATAAATTGAGACATATATAAAAAATAATAGTATATTAAGGGTGAGTTAACCTTAGCACATTCATACCCCATTATTGATCATATGAAATAAAACATTTTCTTTTCATAATATGAGATGTAACACTTTAAAATTAATCGGTAGTTACAACCACAATATTTAGAACTATATAAACAATTAACTAAGTTTAAAATAAATATACAAAAACAAAAGAATATCAAACATAACACAATATTACGTCCAAATAAACCGAGAGCATAACAAAATGCATATGTTAAAATGTATGAAAAAGATGCTAAAATCCAAATATATATGTGACTTGGAAGATTATCAATGTTTGTCATGATCCCTAAACACAGAAAGGTCATTCGGCCAGGCAACTTCACTACCCTCAGGCAAACGTTAATAAGGAGTGCTTGATCCTTAATACTCTAAACAAATTAAACAAAGCTTCCGGATGTCAATATTTTAACACTGTTATTGAGAATAGGGATTCACTGTGATAATTAAACTAATTAAATCCATTATGCATTTTAGTAATAAAGAAATCAAAATTTGATAAAATAATCAAAGCAGAATATTGTGATTGAACCAAATATGATTACAATGAAGTGTTAAACACGATTTGGAAATGTAAAGCGGATAGCTACCTGCAAATAGAAAAAATCTTGATGAATGATCCGTAAGTTTCTTCATGTAACTGATACAAACTTCATGTAATCCAAGAATATATCCGATAATCATATGATTAAAAACCGATTAAAAAATTCGTCAAATAATTAGCATATGAATATGGTTACATGAATCATATAATCATTAACCATAAAATCGATTGTAAACTTCAAAAAATATATCTGATAATCGATAATTATATAATTGATAGCCTTAAAATCGATTATAAAATTCGTAGGATTATAAACATATAGTTACCTAGAAAGAGAGGTAAAAAAGGATTGAGAATGGCTTCATAAATTGGCTGAGCAAAAGAGAGAGGCGAGATACCTAAACCCTAAACGGTTATAATATTAATAAAAATAAAGAAACCCCAATAATATATCCGGTTACAACCCATGGGTCATATAAACTAAGCCCATGACCCATGAATAACATGGATTAAGGAGAGTGGAGATTATAAAATATGAGGAAAGTCAAATGCTATGAATAAATGTGGTTATAACACCTCATCTCTTGGTATTTTTGTTTATTAGTATAGTTAGATAGCCTAAGGTCGAACTAAATGATCCTCAACCTGTAGCATGCATAAAATAATAATTTTGTCAACACAAATGTTGGTGAAATTTCATAAGAGTTGTATAGGTATAATATACTACAAAAATGAATGAATTCACATGTGATTTAAACCAAATATAAAAGTAAATGCGAAACAACAAAAATATACCCATTCTCCCTTATGTAAGATGAAATTACCTAGGTAGTGTGGGATTCATCACAAGGACGTTCAACTACTATAGCGTATGCGTATGTGTACGTGTATGCATATCCATCATCAACATGATAAAGGTAAACATATAGCATGTAGCAAGTAAAGCATGAACAATCATGTAAGGAACAAACACACGGTAACATATACGTGAATCGTATTTAAAATGAAATAAGCATAAATGTTTGTATATGCTACACCCAAAAAATAAAAGTAGAAAAAGGGGTTATGAAACACACATAAAAAGCAAGCACGTGCGAGGAAGAAAAAGGAACTAAGCGAGCTAAGCGAGTTAACAAGATAGAGCATGCTCATCGAGTGATCCTAGAAGATGAAACATTTCTAGGTTCAATATGAATTCTAAATAAGCGAGTATGAAGGAATGAAGTTTATGATTTGGGGGGCTTGGACAAAAGAAATAAACAAGTTTGAAAAATATTTTAAACGCCGATTAAACCATTTAATGAATTGAAAAGATTAGTTTTTTCAGATTTTAATTAAAAAGATTTGCTGCAATAGACTTAGTTATACTAAATACGTTAGGCTCGTTCAAAATAAATGAACCAAACTCTATAATAAGAAAAGAAGGTAATTAAGTGGGTGGTTCGGTTTTAAAATGAAAATAGTATTACAGCTGAAATATAACTTAACAATCAAAATAATTTCTATTAACGTTCGAGGTAAAACAAGCATAAATTCCTAGCAAACTGGTTTATGAACAATTCAATTTAAATTATTTAAACATTATATTAATATAAATAAAAATTAAAAATGTGTGTTAGGAGGTTCAAACCCGGGTAGGGCTGTCACTTTTACCCGAAACCCGAAACCAACCCGAAAAAACACACCCGAACTAACCCGGCCCGAAGAACCAGAACCCAAAAAAAAAAAACTAACTCGAACCCGAACCGAAGTAATTCGGGTTGGTTCTTGGGTTTGATTTATAAGTTTTGCGTCAACCCGAATAAACTTTTAGTTTTGAAATTAAATTTTTTTGGTATAATATGCAAGTCTTAGCCACTAAAGTTACCAAAATCTAGCTTTAATCGAATGTTATTCTACCTATTATGGATCGATTGTTTATTATTAATTTATAGTTTCCGTTTATTACTAATAGAAAGAAATCGAACAACCAAATCATGCCCGATTGAATACGATTATGGTTTGAGTTAGTTTTACTCGTGTTTTCAATTGTTTTATCAAGTTATGTTGGTTTGTTATTTGATTTTTTGTGTTATAAACAAAAACAAATATGTTGTTTTAATTTTAGCATTGTAGTTTTAAGTTTTTTTTTGTGTTTGTGTATTTCTTTTTGTTTGTTTTTTAGGATACTCGAAACCCGATTAACTCGACCCGAAAAAACCCGAACCCGAAAAACCCGTGAGAGATTTGGGTTGGGTTTCGGGTCAATATTTAAAACTTTAAAACCCGAAGAACCCGACCCGAATAACCCGAAATCCAAAAAACGAACCCAAAGAACACCCCTAAACTCGGGTGTGTATGTTCCACCTCTTAACACAGTTGTTCTAGCCAACTAAGCTAACCAAGTATCTGGTTAAATTCTGGAGTTTAATAAACAAATGCAAGATGTCATAAGAACACCCCTAAGTTATAAACCCTAGAATTTGAAAACCCCAAATTGAATTTGATAGAGCCTCTGTCAATGTTAATTGACAAAGGGCTTTCGTTAGCAATGATAAATATAAATCGAAACATAATTCAGTTATCCGAGGAATGAGAGAACAAAAGAGAATTGGATGTGGTTTGACTTCGGTTTGGTTGATACTTGAATCGAATATAACTTTCTAAACCTGAGGATTCGGAGTGACGAATCCATAGGTGAAGATTAGATGAGTTATGTAGTTGCAATCGTTTATTACATAGCTAAATAGTAGAGGTGGCAAATGGGTTGGGTCGGGTCGAACGAGTCATGGGTCAAAACGAGTTTGGGTCAAAATGAGTTTGGGTCAGTACAAGTCAATTAAAAAAGGGTTGTTTGGGTCGAACTGGGTTTTGGATTTTTTTTATGAACGAGAATAATGGCAGAAACATTTTAGTTTTTTTAGATTTTTTGTTTTTTATTTATATTTTAAGTTATTATTTTTTTGAAATTATTTTAGAGGGGTTTTATATTAAGATCAAAAACCCTCAAAAAAAAATATTCAAAAACAATAATAAAAAAATTATAACTCAAAATATAAATCATAAACAAAAAAAGTAAAAACACTAAAGTGTAACATTCTCAAAATTTAGGTCCAAATTTTTACAACTTAGTAAAGTTGAAGGATCAAAATTATTCTCCAAAATAAGTAATGAGAAAACCAAGATAAAGAAAATAAAATCAATTTATGTTAAGGAAATAAGAAAAATAAAAACATTCCATAAAGAAAGTCATCTCATGTTAAGGATATGGAAAAAAGAAACTCCAACCCACATGGAAGGATATAAGAAAGTGGAAGCATTCCACTTGAGTATAAATAAGGAAAATAGAATCAATCTCCTATGAAAAGTGGTAAAGAAATTGAAGCTCTTTATAAGGAAGAGATTTTCCATAGTTATATTCTTTTATGCTTAGCATGCACCAAGTGGTTCTAGCGGAGCGTGCGGAGCACACGACGCGCACGGTCTCGGGCGAGGACGATGGCGATGGTGAAGGCGAAGGCGACGACGAAAGGCGTTGCTTTGATAGCGCACTTCGCACGGTCGCATCGCCACGATCCGCCTGAGAGCCGCCTTAGTATTTTTGGACAATGGGAGTTAGACTCAGACATAACAAGCTACCAAAAGACAAGGGACCAGAAATGAAAAGTTGTATTCAGGAACCCATCGCGATACGCGATGAGTCCAAGAACAAGGCCATCATGATGCGCGATGGTCCGTTATGACTCAGCAACACGTGTCACATCGGGGTGACACGTGGAAGTCTCTGACCTACATGAGTCACCGCGATACGCGATGACCATAAGAAAGGGGTCAATCGCGTATCGCGATAGGACCCATAATCAGCTATAATTAGAGGGGTTCACGGTCCATTCACACCAAAACCGCTCTCTCTAGAATCACTTTCTCTCTCTACATTGTTTTGCGTGCCGAGTATCGTTTGGCGTGCCAAATACCTGATGTTTCCTCGAAGTGCGTACCACCCAAAAGTAACCCGACATTCTGCCTCGAAGTGTGTGCACGATCCGGCGACCCCAGAACGTTGCCTTGATTTACGTGCAAAGAAAAGTAGGTCAAGAATACCCCGACATTCGTGCAAGTGCAGAAGTGCTGCCGAAAGTCTAGGTAAATATTAAGCTAAGCAAGGTAGGGGTTCTGCCCAAATAAAATATTATAATTTCAAGGCTTAGACCCTAGTCGAGGGTATAGCCTAGACCTTGATCGAATTAAAAGATAATAAAAAATAAGATTTCTTTATAATTGAAATACAAAACTTATATAAACAAAGGTTATAACTAAAATATAATTTATTCATGGTTAAGAAATATAAGCATTCATATACATGAGGATATAGTTAAAATAATATTTCTCAAAGAATAAGAAAGTTAAGCTTTTACCTACAAAATGTATAGTAAAAAGAATAGTGTTTCTTCATGATTAAGAAACATAAGATTTTATATAATGAGGTTATAGACAAACGACGTTTCTTCTTGAAGAAGAAACATATCATAGACATTTGTTCTTGAAGAAGAAACATAACACATGATTGGTAAACAAAGAGAAGGAAATCATATTAAAAATATTTTATTTAAACAAAAGATCATCCAAGGTTTAAAACTTACTAACTGACCTTGGATTCAATGGAGAGATCAACAGTAGAGGATCTGGTAGGTTAATCATTCATTCATTCACAAAGGTTTTCAATCGAGGTCACCACATCATTCAGAACAGACAATCACAGTACGTTAAACATTTTTCAATCAAGATAAACGGTTTGTTTATCTTAAACAAAGTCAGTCAAATAAAGATTTATGGGATTACGTGATCCTTATTAAAATACAAGATAGAAAATAAAAACAACTCAGACCGAGTACACATGTGTCTGGATCTAAACATAATTATTCTAGTCTATCAATCAAGGCTACGTGGCCGCATACTAGAGATCATAATAAAAGTTCTCCAATGGGCGTTAGTTCCCGGAGAACCGTAATTGTGTGTGTATGGCAGTGGCACAATCCCAGAAATAAGAGACGTTTCTGCTGAGTGTGTTCAAGAAAACTATATTGTCAGTCAAAGAAAGATTTATAAAATGTTTTTAGAGTCAACAATTCACCAGCATATCGCTGACGTATTTTTCCCAACATTTCAGGAAATAAAGTTAAGTACATGTAGCAAGGAATTAAAGTCATTCAAGAAGATAGACACTTGTAAGGTAGAGATGACTCAGTTTTAAATCATTAAAATATTATAAACAATATTTAAACATGATTTATAAAATCAAACAAGGTTTATAAATTATTCACTCGGATATTTATTATCCGAGAAGCTTTCCAAATAAATTAAATGTAAGGCCCCGGTCCCGGTGCCCTACTTTGGCATTGGATTTACTCATAAACACAAATTCTAAATATCATAGTTAATTAAAACTTTTGCGGAATAATAATAAAAGTCAACCATTCATTACAAACATTCATAACTTGTCTTTTAAAACATAATTATAAAACATAGTATCAAAACGTTATGACAAATCTTCAGATGCCAGCCTCTTCCGATCCTGCCATGTGTCCCCATCAAGTTAACTGCTTCAGTCTATTAACTTGTGTGCATACTAAAAGTCAGCTACGCTGAGTGAGTTCTAGTTAATCAGGCAACATACAATACATTCACATACATACATACATACATACATACATACATACGTATCCGAACATATATATTACGTACTTAGCCTGTTACCTTACATTCATTCATACATACATGCTTCCTTTCTTTCTTTCATACTTTCGTGCTTTCTTGTTTTAGCTTACTTATACATACGTAATTATCTCTACGTTTTAAAGAGCATTTCACCCTATAACCTTCGCAGATATTATTATGGTCTGTAACCCTGTAACCTTCGCATATATTATTAGGGTATGCAACCATGTAACCTTCGCAGATATTATTAGAGTCTGCAACCCTATAACCTTCACATATATTATTAGGGTATGTAACCATGTAACCTTTGCATATATTATTAGAGTCTGCAACCCTATAACCTTCGCAGGTATTATTAGGGTCTGCAACCCTTTAAGCATACCTCCATACAACCGTATATTATCTTCTTTATATTTAAATTTATGTACTTTCACACATACAGTTAATCTTTTCCATAGCCTTCATATATCATTCATACATCATTCGTAAAACAATAACATATCACACTATTACCTGGCGGTACATGAAATGTCCGAAGACCGTTCACGTACCGTCAAACATTTGTTCATACATAAAATCATAGAAGGCATACACTTACCACTTAAGGTAAGTTTATTAACTAATCACATCGAGTATGCACATAGCCCCGGAAACATAACAAGGAAGTGGGGCTAGAAACTCACCTGAGCTCGGTTCATCTCTAAGTTAATAGTAATACCCTTCTTTAGCTGTGGATGACTAACTGTATAATAATTACACGCATCAATTAACTATCACTGCTCATATCATATCTCTAGTTTAATATAACCCTCAACGAATGGGGTCCAGGGGCAGCGCCCCTAGCAGCAGGGTTCTAGGGGCGGCAGCCCCTAGCGGGGTCCAAGGGGCAGAGCCCCTGGTTGGGGTTAAGCTGCCAGGTCAGCTTGGAAAAATTTTATTCTAATTAACTCTTCTTAACAAAATTTCCATTAGGATTCTTTAATAATATTTTATCTACTAACTCATTTGCTATAACGAATGGCCTCTGATTAAGCATGGCTCGTTACAAGCGTATCTTATAGCGAATGATATGATTCGTTATCTTATCATAGCGAATGGGTGAGTAACAAATGACCTGATTCGTTATCTTAACATAGCGAATGGGTGAGTAGCGAATGACCTGATTCGTTATCTTAACATAGCGAATGGGTGAGTAACGAATGACTTGATTTGTTATCTTAACATAGCGTATGGGTGAGTAGCGAATGACCTGATTCGTTATCTTAACCTAGCGAATGGGTGAGTAACGAATGACATGATTCGTTATCTTATCATAGAGAATGGGTGAGTAACAAATGACCAGCAATTCGTTCAACATAACGAATAGGCATCAGTCTTATCCAAACTTTGACTCAAGAACACCTATCAGTTAACTGAACGGGAATTGCAATTAGACCTCAAATCGCTATGAAACAACACGAGTTCAATATCTACAGATTCGTATACCCAACGCCTACTAACCCCAATCATCCCAAACACTTAAACATCACGTTTACAGGGTGCGATTGATTCATTATAAAACCGGTTCTTTATACCCTCAATTGACCTATCTATTGTTAACGAATTTCATCAAGGATCATTACGTTTGATTCGTTTTTACCATTCAATTATAGATCTAAGATTCCTAAACGAGCCGACAAGTGTTTCGTTACAAACGGACCTTTAAACGAGTCGCTCTACGAACATAGTCTAGTCTTGATGTTGGTTTGGTTCGTCACAACGTCCTAGCACCAACGGGTTCGGGTATTCACCTTCGATCTTGGCTCGGGATATAGGAGAGTGTTAGTGTGTGTTTTTGAAGGTGTAGGCTATGGTGTAGAGATAGATAAAAATGGAAAGGTTTAGGGTTTAATGGGTATTTATACTCCCCAAAGCCCTGGACCTAAGGCCCATTCTATCCCTTATTTCATCTTTTAAATGTTCAAGCCCGCCCTCTAATAGTTTATTTATCTAAACCGACAAACGACACGTTATTGAATAAATGAAATTTCTTTTATTGTTAAAACCGAAAGTAGGATGTTACATTAAATATTTTATTATTATAAATAAAGGGTTTAACACCGAGAATCGAACCGAAACCGAAAACGAAAAAATCGACGAAAATGAAACAAAAGGCCAAAACCGGACCACATCAATCGAAATCGAGAAAAAAACAATCATAACGGAGCTAAAAGAATTCAAACCGAACAAAAACGAAACTGAAAAAACGGACAATAAACGAGTCCGGAATCGACCAAAAAGAAACCAAAACCCAACCCGTCACGGGTGATAACTCGTGTTGGCTTGAAACCTGAACCGAACCCGTTCCAATCTGAAACCCATTTCCTGTTGGCTTGTACGAAAACCCGTTCCGATCCTAAACCTGTCACATTTTCTTAAGACACTAACCCACATCGACCCATTTCTTTAAACTTGTCGACCCATTTTGACTAAAAAATAAAAGGATGGAATTTCAAATGACTGATATTGACCCATTTAGTTAAAACATTTTACCCAGACCAACTCATTTAATATTTAAAACAACTCAAATTACCCATTTGAAAGGGTTCGGGTCAAGATTGCCACCCCTATTAAATCGGTCAACAGAGTCAAGGTGGGTGTTAAGATCGTTTTAATGACCAATCACCGGTTTAGTCATCAAATAAAGAATGTTACGGTTGTCTAAGGTCAATAACGTTTTGGAAATGGTTAATAGTGCATTAAAAGAGTCAAAATCAACCGCAGGGAGGTTAATTTGGTTCTAGCGCAAATCAGAGGAGGGGGGGGGGGGGGGCGTTGACAAGCACATAAAGATGTTCAAATGAAAAATATTTTTAGTGATCATGAAAACTGTAGGTTAAGAGCTAGCATACTCTGATCGACCAGGGGAAATTGCTTTCTGTATCCACAACTAGAAAAAGATCAATTTAAGTGAAGAATAAGCTTTTCCAAGGTTTTATTAATAGAATAAACAATTCAAAAGATGTAATAACTTTATTAGACTTTCATAAAATTTCATAAGCTTCACAGCAATAAAAATAAACGTAACATGTCACACCCCGACCAAAGGCGGCGGAACATGCCGGGGTGCAACGATTGCTCATAAGCGCATGACACTATTTAAAGTGACAATATTTAACAAACTCATTTCATTTCACAACATCGAAAATGTCACATAACCAAATATTCATAACTCAAATACAACAAAATATAGCAAATCAACTATTGTTCATTTTTGCTAATATCCTAACGGTATTTGTGACGTTTTCTTCACCGAACTCCATAATCAACCTAGGTGCAAACCTGTAACATTTCATAAAATAAAGTTTATCAACACAAAGGTTGGTGAGCAATTCATAAGTTTGAACAATAGATATATAGTATGAAAAGCCACAAAACTAGTATACAAAACCATAAATAATAGCTATAAACTTGGATAAATAGTTATCGCTAACAAGTTAGCGACACCCAACTATAAGGGGTTACCAAATAGTTTAGGATTTTATAGTTATCGTTAATTGCATTACGTTAACGACACCTTGCCATGAGGGGTTGCCAAATGGTCTAGGATTTATAGTTCCACCATCCAAAAGCGATAAACACATAGTCAAATAAGCATAGAACACCAAATCGAGCAATTATTCAAGTAAGGTATACAACAACGTTTGTGGTTTAAGACCCAAGTATAAAACATTTAGTTTAGATAAGTTGAAATGTCACCCCCAAAATAAAAGATAGAAAACGGGGTATGAAGTTACTCACGTTCAAGCTTCACAGATGTAATAACTTTATTAGACTTTCATAAAATTTCATAAGCTTCAAAGCAATAAAAATAAACGTAACATTTCCAAGGTTTTATTAAAAGAATAACCGATCGAACTACAATAAATATGATGACCGTCGTTTGAGTCAATCAAAAACCTAATTAAACTAAATAGTTAGAGCAAGTAGGGTATCGTATCACAAGGAGTATGTGGTCAATGCAATTCGTGTACAAATTTAATATTATGAAGTAACTAGTGTTTAGTGCTGATAACACAAGCAATTTAAGTGAATTAGAGAACTAAGCAATGAACAAGTAAACGAGTTTTAAGCAGTTAACAAAGCAAATCACACCCGGGAATTCAAGTAAGCAACTCACAGTTATCTCATGCAACCTAACAGATTAATGATTAACAGATTAACTACAAACTGATCAATCAGACAAAACCTTAGACATCAACAAATCACTTTACACACGACACTGGTTATCAAACAGTCATTTCCAGGGTGACTCAGTTAAGGGCAATTGCATGTTTTATCGTATTAAGCCAAATCAAACAGTCATATGATCAATTATCTGGCAACTGGTAACTAATCGTTCAGACTAACGTAAACCTAAACCGACTGAACACACAGAAATACCAAACATCAATAATCATATATCAATCATCAATAATCATGCACTAGTATTCATAGTCACATGAGAAAAACTGTAAAGATTACAAACTATACATCCCGGGTGCGATTCTAGAAGATTAGCCGAGCCTTGACAACATTAGATCTTCAATACGGATGATATGAATCATATGTAGGGTCTTGGCACAAGCTATGGTGGTGAAAATAGCCTCTTGTAGCTGTTGGAATCGCCTCTTGGTCGTCAAAACGGAGTCAGGGTTCTTTTTCATGAATAACATGCTTAAAACCTAATTTTCCCGTCTTTTATGTCCATCGCGATACGCGATGGCCATATGACCATTCCATCGTGTATCGCGACCTAAGAAAACCTCATTTTCAGATTCCTCTCGTCGAGAAACCCAAAATTCATATATTATGGCTCTCGTAACTCATTTTCTAGCTCAGGATATGCTCGTTTTACTTCAAGGTCGCATTTTGTCAACCCATCTTGTTCAGTTTTAGTACCGGCTTATGATTTCTCATCCATACTCTTCCTGAATTCTTGTAACACTTCCCAAGACATAAAATCATGCTTCGGTCTTCCCGAGATATCATTCCATGCTCGTACAGGTCTCTAATTTAGCATCTTTAATGATCAATGACCTGAAATAAAAAATCACGTATGAAGTACCAAAGTTCTAACAATAAAACTACATAATTAATACACTAATATATATACAAAATACTCGACCATCACATCCCCACACTTATCTTTTGCTTGCCCTCAAGCAAACTCTAAAGCAAACATTAACCTCCATCATAGGTATGTGAATTATCGACATTAATACTAGTAAGGTTTAAGATCATACCCAGTTTCCCAGACTGACACTTTCTAGATTGACATCTCACAAATAAGGTTAAATGATACTATAAAAACAATATAGCCGCCCAGTGGAGTGTACTTTGCTTCCGGCTAAGGCATACATGTTCATACCCCTCACACTATCAACACTCCTCTCGGTTTAATATATGGACTTGCAAAAGATGTGCCAGTATATGTCTCTGCCCTCAAATTCCAAGTATAAGTTACAACTTAATAAGCTTGCAGGTCAGTCTTATCTCCACCCATTACCCACCAGTTGCATAAAGACTCGGACTATGGTTTTGCTGAGGCTTAGGTTGGGTGCAGAATAGGCATATTTATTGACTAAGGTGAATGAAACCCAGTTTACAAAATACACAAACAACTAATCAAAAATAAACAAACTGCTAATTACATAACTGAATAAGAACTGACTTTCTTTTTGGCTTTTAGCTGAATTTTCAATTTTTTTTGTGCTTTTTTTGTTTTTGCCTTTTTTTTTGAACTGATAGACAATACACTGAATCAAATAATTATACAACTCTGACAAACGCATATTTACAACTCAACCGAGACATACGTACATTGTGTACTATGCTTAACAACTGACTATATACAATTCGTTAACGAACTGGATTTCATCACACAGGGTTAAAATATAATGAAGGCCAAGGCTGAAATGGTGTGTAATGTCTTGTTTAGCAAATAAACAGGAATGAGGTCCAAACGAGCTCCTAGGGGGATAATGTCAAGTAAGGAAATTTATTTAGTGGAGGAAAAGTGTATGTAAAGGTTTTCTAAAGTCCTAATCTCCATACAGGTGGTGGTATTAAGATCTCGATAAGCATGTGACAAGCAAGTTCTAACTCTGTAAAACATACCGGTTTCCCTCAATCAATGGTGTAAGACATGTTTTTTTATCTATTATATAATATGTGTATTAAGTATAGGGGTCCATCTCACAATATGTCTGGAATAATGGGCTGCTGATATGAAACATGTATACCCGTCCCCTTGACTCGTTATCCCCGCCTAAACGAACCCATTTTCAACTTCTCTTTTTTGAAAACATTTGTGAGTAAGACTATCGAGAAGCTGAAAAACCAACAATGACCAGAAACCTGTAACTTGGCATTAATGACAATAATTAACAGTTAACAACTTTGGTTTCCGAACACTCTTCGAGGTACTATCGGGCTAAAATTTTCAAATTTCCCCTCATCCCCTCACTTGAAGTTTACATTGTCCTCAATGTTAAAATATTTAAACAATTAATGAACATTTGAGGGACGGGGTTGAAATTGACTTTTTGATTGTTAAGCAATTTAAAAATCCGGGGCTTAAATGTGACAGTTCTACTAGCAAATATACAATTACACTTTTAACATTTAAACTAATAAGACAAAATAAATTATGAAACTGAAATCACCTGATATCAAAGAGACTGGAAAAGGACCAATCGGCTCACGAACTCTCTTAAACACTCGTATACTCTCGTCTCGACCAAGTGCCAAACTGACAACCGAACCTGCAAAATCTCGAGACGTGTAGAAGCAAGCTTCTCACAAGTGTAAGACATAGGTCTTTTAAGAGTTATGAAAATGATTTTCTGTTAATTTTATTAAAACAATTACCGAGCCGAATTAAGTCGTTTCATAATAAATTTTGTTAAACAAGTTAAAACGTTAAAAGACCTAACTCACTCTCGTAGGAATCACGATTGCATTTAGCATATGCAACAAGCCCTTTAAACCCCCCGGTAGACCGGGTGGACGAGTGAGGTCTCGTGAGGGTTTATAGTGAACTACACCCCAAAGTTCCAAATACAACACAATATACAATAAATCAAAATACAGCAGATAATAACTCAAAAAATACAAATTGGAAAGATACTTACAAACCCTGGGTTGCCTCCCGGTTAGCGCTGAATTGATGTCTACAGCTCGACAATACCTTAACTTCTCACGGTGGTCGAAGTGCACACTTACCCACCGAGTTTCCAATATGCGCTCGGTAGCTTACATGCCAAGTCCATAACCGCTTTACGGTGATTGGCATGCTACTTGAATGATTATTGTGAGGCCGCTTCTTAATTATTTGCCCAATATCTTGCAAGCTTACTTTCTTTTCATTCTTTACCAAGCCTTCATCCTCACACTTGTTGTTTTGAATAATTAGTACTGGAGAAGGCATAGGATTCACATTGGCTACCTTGGGCTCTTCATACTCTGAAGGAGTTGTATCTTCTACTTGAATCCCACTTTCTCTTTCTTTCTTTGGAAGATCAACAACCTCATTCTCTTCATCACCATCAAACACAGTACCACTAGCCAACTCTTCTTGGTCTCATTTGATTTTAGTATTGTCCTCAATATTCGGATTGAGCGAGGCCAAAATTCTTTCATGTCTTAGCTCATATTCCTTTTCTTCTTCCATCATCTGTCTCTTATGTTCCATTAACGTGTTCATGATGGTATCGAGCTTAGAGTGCAGAATATTTTGTTGGTCTTCATCAACCGACTGAGGATATTCATAATCATCTTCTTCAAGAGAATATTCATAATCATCTTCTTCATGAGAATATTCATAATCATCCTCATCAGTGTGTATAATCTCTTCATTAATTTGATTGGTCCACTTAGCCTCGAGAGATTTCCTTTGTTGTTCTAATTCCTTGTTATGCTCAACCATAATATTTATCAATTTTTCAAGTTTGGATTCCACCGTGTCTTGGGAACTTGAGGAATAGGGCATCTCCGGTTCGCAGTTGGCACAATACGGCTCTTGATCATATTGGTCATCCATGTCTGATTGATAATCTTCATCATAATTTGGTGATGTGTGTTGTTCAGAGTGTGAATAATATGACAAAATCTCTTTATCTTCATAGCATGCCGTCATATATCCTCGCCCATGGCAACGCTCTTGCCGATTTTGTGCAACTACTGGACAATCGCGATAACGATACGGGCTTTCACAATAACAAAAATCACCATAATTGCTCATAGTGACAGTTGTGTGCTCGGGTTTCGGGATGGATTTTGGTTGTGACCCATAAGCGGTGACTGTCTGCCCGAGTGGCGGGTGTGTAAAAACCTATTACCTGCACAAACAACACACCCCACGTAAAATGGAAAAATAAAATTAAAAATTACTAAACTAAAATAAACAAAGAAATCAAATAACACGAAAAACACTAAGCGCACTAACTCCCCGGCAACAGCGCCATTTTGATGACCGTCGTTTGAGTCAATCAAAAACTTAATTAAACTAAATAGTTAGAGCAACTCGGGTATCGTATCACAAGGAGTATGTGGTCAATGCAATTCGTGTACAGATTTAATATTATAAAGTAACTAGTGTTTAGTGCTGATCACACAAGCAATTTAAGTGAATTTAGAGAACTAAGCAATGAACAAGTAAACGAGTTTTAAGCAGTTAACAAAGCAAATCACACCCGGGATTTCAAGTAAGCAACTCACAGTTATCTCATGCAACCTAACAAATTAATGATTAACAGATTAACTACAAACTGATCAATCAGACAAAACCTTAGACATCAACAAATCACTTTACACACGACACTGGTTATCAAACAGTCCTTGCCAGTGTGACTCAGTTAAGGGCAATTGCATGTTTTATCGTATTAAGCCAAATCAAACAGTCATATGATCAATTATCTGGCAACTGGTAACTAATCGTTCAGACTAACGTAAACCTAAACCGACTGAACACACAGAAATACCAAACATCAATAATCATATATCAATCATCAATAATCATGCACTAGTATTCATAGTCACATGAGAAAAAACTGCAAAGATTACAAACTATACATCCCGGGTGCGATTCTAGGAGATTAGCCGAGCCTTGACAACATTAGATCTTCAATACGGATGATATGAATCATATGTAGGGTCTTGGCACAAGCTATGGTGGTGAAAATAGCCTCTTGTAGCTGCTGGAATCGCCTCTTGGTTGTCAAAACGGAGTCAGGGTTCTTTTTCATGAATAACATGCTTAAAACCTAATTTTCCCGTCTTTTATGGCCATCGCGATATGACCATCCCATCGCGTATCGCAAACTAAGAAAACCTCATTTTCAGATTCCTCTCGTCTAGAAACCCAAAATTCATGTATTATGGCTCCCGTAACTCATTTTCTAGCTCAGGATATGCTCGTTTTATTTCAAGGTCGCATTTTGTCAACCCATCTTGTTCAGTTTTAGCATCGGCTTATGATTTCTCATCCATACTCTTCCTGAAACCTTGTAACACTTCCCAAGATATATTCAATAAAACTACATAATTAATACACTAATATATATACAAAATACCCGACCATCAAAATACGATATTAAAATGGGTTACAAATACATGTAAAATCCGAATGTCACATGCCTGGTGAGTTCTACAATAGATCATGGTGGTCAAGGGTCAGAACGCTTAGTTCACAAATACATGGGGATGTTTGATGTTTATTCCTAACTTACCACTATAAATGTTCATACTTAAAAAATTTGTTACATTAAATATAATATCTTAATATTTACACACAATGAATGTCGTCATGATCGAATTCTTATCAACACAAAAAAATATTCAAAACTGATTACATACGCGCACAACTATTCACGTGTAATTTACAATTTTATCGAGTAATTAGTTTTTTTTAATTCCTTGGATGTCATCCATATTCAAAACTTTTACCATACCATGAGAAATACCATCGATCTTTACCACATTTTGATCCTCACTGTGGTTCAACTTGTCATACCCCGACTTAGGGCTTAAAAGTGTGACCAATAGTTGGTACATGTTTTGTAAATATATCAGAGTTGCAAGTTTATTTAGCGGAAGACTATGGTTTATGTTTATTAAAATATCAATTTATTTTGAAAACTTACTCAGGAAATTAAATACCCAAGGTATTTGAATTATGAAACATTGTTTCACATGATTACAGGGATTTAGTAAAGTCGAGCCGTCTTCATATCGTGGGCGTCTTAACTCCGTAAATGAATCTAGTTCCTTTTCATTGTTATTTAATATAATTTCCTGAAATGTGGGAAAAATACGTCAGCGATGTGCTTGTGAAACGTTGACTCTTAAAACATATGACAAATCTTTATATGACAAGAGTTGAACAAACTCAGTGGAAACGTCTTTTATGCCCTTGATTGTATCATTGCCATACACACACTGTTCAAGGGTTCTCCGAATGTCATAATTGAACAAACTCAGCGAAAAGGTCTTATATGAACCGCCAGTTTTAAGATTTCTTTCAACAATTACAAAATGCCACCCCACCATTTCTACACATTCTTCAATTTGAACGATTAGTAGGATAATTTAATTTGTAGATTGACGACCATATATACGCACACGAGTTAATAAAAATATTTCCAACTTACAAGTACAAGTGTTGATATTTTAAAACAATTGTTACATTTAATGTTTTAATATTTATAACACAATGCATGCTGTCATGATCGACTGCTTATCGGCACATCACAAGTATACAAAAACCGATTACGTACATGTGTCACTACACAGATACGTATACAATTAAATAATATTGAATAATCACTTATTTAGTCCATATAGAGCTTTAATTCCTTGGATGTCATCCGCATTCAAAACTTTTACCACTCCGGAAGGAATACCACTGAACATAACAGCATTTTGATCTTCACTGTGGCTCAACCCAAGTAGATGTCCTATTTCGTGAACCGCCACTGTCTCTAAATCAAAGGCGCCAGAAACCGGACTTGGTCCAACAGACCAATTGTGATTTGCGTTGTAATGAAATCTTCCATCCTGTGGCGCAAAAGCATGTGCCAATACCTCCTCTCTAAAGTCGTTGCCATCTCCATGCTCCACACTTTCAAAAGTAATCTTTAAATCAGCACCTGTGAAATCATCAACTCTTGAAAATGTGAAGTAGCCGGAAGTAGAAGCCCATGCGTTGAAGGCACGCACAACTGGAGGTACATATGCATTTGGATAATTCAAGCCAAACGCGTAGGTGAGGTGGTTTTTACCCCATCTAGGGCTATTCGGGAAGAATTGATAATGAGACACGATATTTAACAACTTTGTTCCGTGTATGTGATTACTTTTTTTATCTGGTTGTCCACAACGAGGCATGCTCATTTGTGAAACGGTGGGTCCATCTAGTGTACCAGAAGCATTGAGATGGTAAAAGTTTTGGTAGCTTTTGAGGGCGGTCTCAAGCTCTTGATCAAATTCATCATCTTCGGCGTTGATGTGGTTAGGGGTATGTTGGTACTTCAGGTAACCAAAACGAGCAAGGTAAAGTTTAAGGCCATGGAGGCCTTGCACTTTGCTACCTTTGTGACAACCTTGAAGGCGTTTGATTGTGTCAATATCAACCTTAGCCTTGGTAAGAGAGAAGAGAAAGATCAATGCAAACAAAAAGGGTAAGAAGGTAATGAGTTTGAATGCCATATTTAGTTATATGTCTTGGTATAATAATTCTAAGTTATTTTGCCTATTTATAGTGGTGGCAGTGTGGAAAGTTTTGCTGACTGTGTCTTAATTTCTCCTCTATTTAATGTCAACCTTTATGAAGACTAAAGTTTCTACAGACAGGGTCATAGGGTATTCCACAAATTGAAGAGACCTGGTAGCCGTCATCATATTCTATACATTTTCACACTACACTTTCTCAGATCTTTATTCCTTTAACTTGTTAGACCTGGTAGGGGTCCTCATATTCTATATGGTTATCATTCAATGAACAAGTAATTCCCTTCAATAAAATAAATGAGCGAACATAAATACAAATTCTCGATTGTTTAATCGTCTTCGTTAACGTTTAGCAATGTGTTTGTTTATATGCATTTGTTTATATATGTTTGGTCATTAAAGCTTTTTTATATTATATACCTTTACAAATTGGTGATGTTTTAGTTAAAAAATGTTGAGTTGAAGAGAATAGTAAACTATGGTGTAGTGTTTAGTTTTTATTTATAAACTAGTTAATATAACAACAAGTCGTGTTGCGGCGACACTGTGGCGCGTATTCAGTCTATTAACGCTCTTAGGCCAAAATAATATTCTCAATCGTATAGCTTATAATAAAAAAATAACATGTTAAGCTCGTTACGGTACCAAAATTAAATTCATTAATTAAATATGTAAACATCAAAATTTTAAATAGTACGACCCGAAAAAGTTAAAAATTAGCAAACGGAATTAACCAATAATAACTTGGTAAACGAAAAAATTAGTATGATACACGATGGGAGAGATCCGAAAATTGGTGGAATAATTGATTATATATAGTTTTTTTTGGCTTCTTAAGGATAAAAATAGGTCTAGGTTATATGAGGAGTGTTAATCGGTGGAGGGTTACAACCTTGTTTTGTTTTTGTGGTTCTCTCAGTGACAAAGACTTACTCAACTATGATAGTGAAATCAACTAATAATCAGCACAACGATGTCGATCATATGCACTACGATAATGATGCTGATCATATGACTGTGGTTGTAAAAAAATGGTACTTGGGCGCCGATTAGTTATTAATTAATCGTTAGTCGGGACCCCACCGACTAGTCGCTGTTTGATCAAAATTTATAATTTATATATAAAATTTGGTATATATATGTATATATAAAAAATACATATAAATTCCAATCCGATCAATCCCGATTAATCTCGACTTCGCATCACCAACTTCCGACTAGTGCCTTGTCACACCCCAACCGACGATGAATTATACGCTAGGAAATGACGTTGATTGTTCATAGCACGCAACACTATTAAAGTGATAATAACTTTTATTCATATTAAAAATCATTATATTTTCATATTACATGGAATAAAATAACACATCAAATAAATCAAAACAAAACAATATTGTTTATTTATATAATATTAGCTTTTGTACCCGTATATTACACGGAACTTTTCAAATAATAAAAATTAATAAAATCCGTTATTGAAATAAATACACAAAACTAAAGATAAAAAAAGAAATGAAATGTATATTAAATACACAAAATTAAAGATGAAACATAAATGAAGTG
Organism: Bidens hawaiensis; assembly: GCF_021521415.1. Classification (NCBI taxonomy): domain Eukaryota; kingdom Viridiplantae; phylum Streptophyta; class Magnoliopsida; order Asterales; family Asteraceae; genus Bidens; species Bidens hawaiensis. The sequence continues at coordinate 1,475,008 of NW_027491319.1, forward strand.
TATATTACAAACAATATTAAGTCTAAAGTTTCAAATTTACAAATGTAAGAAAATATCTTGATATATAACATGTGCAGTTTTATCACAAGTATCCATTCATCGTTCAATATCAAAAGTTTAATACCACGTATGCTGGTTACTTTGGCGGAAAACCAACCCTGGAAAGAGATTGTCCTTGACTCTTGTTAATCTTCATAGCAAAATATGCATATTATTAGATCAAAATTAGCGGCCATTTACCACCCATTTTGTTAAGCATCCATTAAGTTCATATTTTAGTTAATGTTATTATAATTTATAATTACAGATTGATTGATTAATAGAAAAATGAAAATTATAGTGTAAAATTATTAAAATAAGAATACTATACAATAAATTCTAATAATATAAAACTTATAGCTTGTTATAGTTAAAGAAACGATGATTAAGCTCCTTTGGGCATCTAATAATGGCATTAATAATAATAATAATTGATTTTAATTAATAAAAAAATAAATACGTTTATCATCTCATATTTATAAAAATTCAAATTTCGAAAAGACATTATATCAAAAAAAATTATATAGTTATAATTAGTGCAATCATGACTTTATTTAAACGTCTTAAAATTAATTTAAACTCATTCTACAAAATAATATTTAGTATTTACCATGATAAAATCTAGATTTTTGTTTAAATAATCCCATAATTTAAGCAATTTACAATAAGAAAAAAAATGTCATTTAGCATTTTCAAAATTACTACTACTATCTTATCCTAATTGTATATACCAATAACATTTTAACAGCCTCATAATTATATATACGGCTAACGGTTTAAAATAAATTTGGTAAAAAAATAAATGATAAAATTTGTAATTTTTGAAAATCAAATGGCTTGATAATAACTGATATTAGTATTATATTTTGGAAAGTTGTTTTAATATATTTATAATGTGTTTATTGAACAATGTTTGATTAGAAATGTTTGAAACTTGAAAATAAATGACGTTATATACTTATATCAGTAATATACTTTTAAAGATTGTTTCATTGTTATCTTGAGAATTAATAATAGAGTTGGAACACTATTCTAGCAACGATGAAAGAATAAAACATGCTACATTTTGTAAATAACTTATTATCCACCATTTTTTTTAACAAAAATATTTAGTGGACAATAAATTTAGGAAACAAACCCAAAATCTGAATCCCTTAATTTAAGGATATGTAATTAATTTGCATTAATTGAATATATTAATTGTATATATATGTGAAAATCGTATTAGTTTTAAACACCCACAATAATTATAGAGTTTCAAATATATGACCTTTTGAAATATATTTTATCAAATCTTTCACATTAATATAATTTGACTACTAAACAACACTTTTTAACACTTTTAAAATTTTATAAATTGAGACATATATAAAAAATAATAGTATATTAAGGGTGAGTTAACCTTAGCACATTCATACCCCATTATTGATCATATGAAATAAAACATTTTCTTTTCATAATATGAGATGTAACACTTTAAAATTAATCGGTAGTTACAACCACAATATTTAGAACTATATAAACAATTAACTAAGTTTAAAATAAATATACAAAAACAAAAGAATATCAAACATAACACAATATTACGTCCAAATAAACCGAGAGCATAACAAAATGCATATGTTAAAATGTATGAAAAAGATGCTAAAATCCAAATATATATGTGACTTGGAAGATTATCAATGTTTGTCATGATCCCTAAACACAGAAAGGTCATTCGGCCAGGCAACTTCACTACCCTCAGGCAAACGTTAATAAGGAGTGCTTGATCCTTAATACTCTAAACAAATTAAACAAAGCTTCCGGATGTCAATATTTTAACACTGTTATTGAGAATAGGGATTCACTGTGATAATTAAACTAATTAAATCCATTATGCATTTTAGTAATAAAGAAATCAAAATTTGATAAAATAATCAAAGCAGAATATTGTGATTGAACCAAATATGATTACAATGAAGTGTTAAACACGATTTGGAAATGTAAAGCGGATAGCTACCTGCAAATAGAAAAAATCTTGATGAATGATCCGTAAGTTTCTTCATGTAACTGATACAAACTTCATGTAATCCAAGAATATATCCGATAATCATATGATTAAAAACCGATTAAAAAATTCGTCAAATAATTAGCATATGAATATGGTTACATGAATCATATAATCATTAACCATAAAATCGATTGTAAACTTCAAAAAATATATCTGATAATCGATAATTATATAATTGATAGCCTTAAAATCGATTATAAAATTCGTAGGATTATAAACATATAGTTACCTAGAAAGAGAGGTAAAAAAGGATTGAGAATGGCTTCATAAATTGGCTGAGCAAAAGAGAGAGGCGAGATACCTAAACCCTAAACGGTTATAATATTAATAAAAATAAAGAAACCCCAATAATATATCCGGTTACAACCCATGGGTCATATAAACTAAGCCCATGACCCATGAATAACATGGATTAAGGAGAGTGGAGATTATAAAATATGAGGAAAGTCAAATGCTATGAATAAATGTGGTTATAACACCTCATCTCTTAGTATTTTTGTTTATTAGTATAGTTAGATAGCCTAAGGTCGAACTAAATGATCCTCAACCTGTAGCATGCATAAAATAATAATTTTGTCAACACAAATGTTGGTGAAATTTCATAAGAGTTGTATAGGTATAATATACTACAAAAATGAATGAATTCACATGTGATTTAAACCAAATATAAAAGTAAATGCGAAACAACAAAAATATACCCATTCTCCCTTATGTAAGATGAAATTACCTAGGTAGTGTGGGATTCATCACAAGGACGTTCAACTACTATAGCGTATGCGTATGTGTACGTGTATGCATATCCATCATCAACATGATAAAGGTAAACATATAGCATGTAGCAAGTAAAGCATGAACAATCATGTAAGGAACAAACACACGGTAACATATACGTGAATCGTATTTAAAATGAAATAAGCATAAATGTTTGTATATGCTACACCCAAAAAATAAAAGTAGAAAAAGGGGTTATGAAACACACATAAAAAGCAAGCACGTGCGAGGAAGAAAAAGGAACTAAGCGAGCTAAGCGAGTTAACAAGATAGAGCATGCTCATCGAGTGATCCTAGAAGATGAAACATTTCTAGGTTCAATATGAATTCTAAATAAGCGAGTATGAAGGAATGAAGTTTATGATTTGGGGGGCTTGGACAAAAGAAATAAACAAGTTTGAAAAATATTTTAAACGCCGATTAAACCATTTAATGAATTGAAAAGATTAGTTTTTTCAGATTTTAATTAAAAAGATTTGCTGCAATAGACTTAGTTATACTAAATACGTTAGGCTCGTTCAAAATAAATGAACCAAACTCTATAATAAGAAAAGAAGGTAATTAAGTGGGTGGTTCGGTTTTAAAATGAAAATAGTATTACAGCTGAAATATAACTTAACAATCAAAATAATTTCTATTAACGTTCGAGGTAAAACAAGCATAAATTCCTAGCAAACTGGTTTATGAACAATTCAATTTAAATTATTTAAACATTATATTAATATAAATAAAAATTAAAAATGTGTGTTAGGAGGTTCAAACCCGGGTAGGGCTGTCACTTTTACCCGAAACCCGAAACCAACCCGAAAAAACACACCCGAACTAACCCGGCCCGAAGAACCAGAACCCAAAAAAAAAAAACTAACTCGAACCCGAACCGAAGTAATTCGGGTTGGTTCTTGGGTTTGATTTATAAGTTTTGCGTCAACCCGAATAAACTTTTAGTTTTGAAATTAAATTTTTTTGGTATAATATGCAAGTCTTAGCCACTAAAGTTACCAAAATCTAGCTTTAATCGAATGTTATTCTACCTATTATGGATCGATTGTTTATTATTAATTTATAGTTTCCGTTTATTACTAATAGAAAGAAATCGAACAACCAAATCATGCCCGATTGAATACGATTATGGTTTGAGTTAGTTTTACTCGTGTTTTCAATTGTTTTATCAAGTTATGTTGGTTTGTTATTTGATTTTTTGTGTTATAAACAAAAACAAATATGTTGTTTTAATTTTAGCATTGTAGTTTTAAGTTTTTTTTTGTGTTTGTGTATTTCTTTTTGTTTGTTTTTTAGGATACTCGAAACCCGATTAACTCGACCCGAAAAAACCCGAACCCGAAAAACCCGTGAGAGATTTGGGTTGGGTTTCGGGTCAATATTTAAAACTTTAAACCCGAAGAACCCGACCCGAATAACCCGAAATCCAAAAAACGAACCCAAAGAACACCCCTAAACTCGGGTGTGTATGTTCCACCTCTTAACACAGTTGTTCTAGCCAACTAAGCTAACCAAGTATCTGGTTAAATTCTGGAGTTTAATAAACAAATGCAAGATGTCATAAGAACACCCCTAAATTATAAACCCTAGAATTTGAAAACCCCAAATTGAATTTGATAGAGCCTCTGTCAATGTTAATTGACAATCATTATAAACTCGAGTCTCTACACTAGGTCACCTCAGCAAAACACCGCAACGTTTCGACATAACTTAGGTACCATAAATATACACATGGTGAGTCTCACTCGGACATAACTGTTGTCATGATCGACTGCTTATTGGCACATCACAAGAATACAAAACCGATTACATACATGTGTAACTACACACATATATAGTATACAATTAAATAATTTTGAGTAATCACTTATTTAGTCCATATAGAGCTTTAATTCCTTGGATGTCATCCGCATTCAAAACTTTTACCACTCCGGAAGGAATACCACTGAACATAACAGCATTTTGATCTTCACTGTGGCTCAACCCAAGTAGATGTCCTATTTCGTGAACCGCCACTGTCTCTAAATCAAAGGCGCCAGAAACCGGACTTGGTCCAACAGACCAATTGTGATTTGCGTTGTAATGAAATCTTCCATCCTGTGGCGCAAAAGCATGTGCCAATACCTCCTCTCTAAAGTCGTTGCCATCTCCATGCTCCACACTTTCAAAAGTAATCTTTAAATCAGCACCTGTAAAATCATCAACTCTTGAAAATGTGAAGTAGCCGGAAGTAGAAGCCCATGCGTTGAAGGCACGCACAACTGGAGGTACATATGCATTTGGATAATTCAAGCCAAACGCGTAGGTGAGGTGGTTTTTACCCCATCTAGGGCTATTCGGGAAGAATTGATAATGAGACACGATATTTAACAACTTTGTTCCGTGTATGTGATTACTTTTTTTATCTGGTTGTCCACAACGAGGCATGCTCATTTGTGAAACGGTGGGTCCATCTAGTGTACCAGAAGCATTGAGATGGTAAAAGTTTTGGTAGCTTTTGAGGGCGGTCTCAAGCTCTTGATCAAATTCATCATCTTCGGCGTTGATGTGGTTAGGGGTATGTTGGTACTTCAGGTAACCAAAACGAGCAAGGTAAAGTTTAAGGCCATGGAGGCCTTGCACTTTGCTACCTTTGTGACAACCTTGAAGGCGTTTGATTGTGTCAATATCAACCTTTGCCTTGGTAAGAGAGAAGAGAAAGATCAATGCAAACAAAAAGGGTAAGAAGGTAATGAGTTTGAATGCCATATTTAGTTATATGTCTTGGTATAATAATTCTAAGTTATTTTGCCTATTTATAGTGGTGGCAGTGTGGAAAGTTTTGCTGACTGTGTCTTAATTTCTCCTCTATTTAATGTCAACCTTTATGAAGACTAAAGTTTCTACAGACAGGGTCATAGGGTATTCCACAAATTGAAGAGACCTGGTAGCCGTCATCATATTCTATACATTTTCACACTACACTTTCTCAGATCTTTATTCCTTTAACTTGTTAGACCTGGTAGGGGTCCTCATATTCTATATGGTTATCATTCAATGAACAAGTAATTCCCTTCAATAAAATAAATGAGCGAACATAAATACAAATTCTCGATTGTTTAATCGTCTTCGTTAACGTTTAGCAATGTGTTTGTTTATATGCATTTGTTTATATATGTTTGGTCATTAAAGCTTTTTTATATTATATACCTTTACAAATTGGTGATGTTTTAGTTAAAAAATGTTGAGTTGAAGAGAATAGTAAACTATGGTGTAGTGTTTAGTTTTTATTTATAAACTAGTTAATATAACAACCAGTCGTGTTGCGGCGACACTGTGGCGCATATTCAGTCTATTAACGCTCGTATACCTATTATGAAATGCTAAGATCTAACGGCCAAAATAATATTCTCAATCGTATAGCTTATAATAAAAAAAATAACATGTTGAGCTCGTTACAGTACCAAAATTAAATTCATTAACATGTAAACATCAAAATTTTAAATAGTACGACCCTAAAGAAGTTAAAAATTAGCAAATGGAACTAACCAATAATAACTTGGTAAACGAAAAAATTAGTATGATACACGATGGGAGAGATCCGAAAATTGGTGGAATAATTGATTATATAAACTTTTTTGGCTTCTTATGGATAAAAATAGGTCCAAGTTATATGAGGAGTGTTGGTCTAATTGGCGCAAAGATGCCTTAATGTAACGGTTTGTTTGCTGGTGGCTCCTCCATGTTGATGGAGGGATACAACCTTGTTTTGTTTTTGTTGTTTTAATGAAGTTCAAGTTTAAAAAAAAACATGAAAAAAATATTGTAAAGAACCTAAAATAGTATTGGCACGTCCATCAATATCAAAAAGCGTCCGAGTTTTCATCTTTTGCTGGTCGAGGAGGGTAGGGTAAATGACAATGATGCTGATCATATGAACCTTGAAGATCTCGATATCGGTTCTCTCAGTGACAAAGACTTACTCCATTATGATAATGAGATCAATTAATAATCAACACGACAATGTCGATCATATGCACAACGAAAATGATGCTAATCATATTACTATGGTTGTAAAAAAATGTTGGACACCGATTAGTTATCGATTAATCGTTAGTCGGTATCCCGCCAACTAGTCGCTATTTGATCAAAATTTATAATTTATATATAAAATTTGGTATATATATGTATCTAAAAAATACATATAAATTTCAATCCGATCAATCCCGATTTATCTCAACTTCGCATCACCAACTTCCGACTAGCGCCTTGTCACACCCCGACCGACGATGAATTATACACTAGGACATGACCTTGATTGTTCATAGCACGCAACACTATTAAAGTGATAATACCTTTTATTCATATTAAAAATCAGTATATTCTTGGAAAAGTTTATACCATAACGTAGACGGCCGGAAAATATTAACGGTACCTCGCCGACCAACCCGAATAACAGTAAATATACTACAAATATCTCCCCCTCTTTAACCTGCCTCACTGTAACTCCGATACACAACCATCATCGTCGGCAGCCACACAAATGAAATCCGCATACCTCCCACCAACCCACCCATCTACACGCCACCACACATCACCACCTTGTTGGTGTTAAGAAGATCTGCTCTTCCCGTTTACCGTCACCATCATCGGAAGTACTCCGCTGCACAGCCGGTTAATTCTACTCCGGCAGCCACCGCTGCCACCTGAATTCCAACAACTATTGGCCGGTTAATTCGCTCCTCCCATTCACCATCATCATCGGAAATGAAGTGATTATTATTATTATTATTAATAATATCTACCCGTATTATTATTATTACTATTATCATATTATATTATTATTGTTATTATTATTATTATTATTATTATTATTATTATTATTATTGTTATTATTATTATTTTGATTAGGTGCCCTATTGCTTGTGTTTGGGTGATTAGTTGCAATCATAGAGCGTAGAAACCATGACTATTACTTGAGACCATGTCCGGAAACGAGGGGAGTAGGAAAGGGTAAAGATAGGGAGTATATATTGCGTTTGGCTTCTTGGAATATAGGAACACTAAATAGTAAGCTGCTAGAATTGGTAGATGTGCTTAAAAGACGTAGGGTTCATATAGCATGTCTCCAGGAGACTAAGTGGAAAGGGCATAGAGGGGCTGAGTGTAATGGGTATAAGTTGTAGTACTCGGGGTCTGATGGAGCTAGGAACGGAGTGGGGTTTCTAGTGGCTAAGGAACTACACTCTAGTGTGTGGAGGTGATAAGACATAATGACAGGATTATGGTATTAAGATTAGTACTAGGAGAGGAAGTAGTGACAATAGTCTGCGCCTACGCGCCTCTGGTGACATATATAGTCTTTAGAAATAAATTGACTGTTCGAGAGAAGAAAGGTAAACCTAGAATTCGATGGGGAAATTTGAAGGACGAAAACATCCGACTATTTAAGGATAAACTCATACTACAGACACGAGCTAGACTAAATGGGGACTCAACTCATATATGGGAAGCTATGACGACAAAGATCATTCAAGTAGCAAAGGAGACTCTAGGGGTCACAACAGGAAAGACAGGTGTGCATAAGGAGTCTTGGTGGTGGAATGAAGCAGTACAAGACAAGATAAGGAACAAACAAGGATGTCTTAGGGAGCTTATGAGATGCACAAATGAGGAGGAGTGAGTGGAGTTGAGGGAGACCTACAAAACGGTCAAGAGAGAGGCGAAGAAAAAAGGCAATGGTGGAAGCAAAGAACGCGGCATATAAACGGATGTATGAACGTTTAGAAACAAAAGAGGGGGAACATGCTATGTTTAAGATTGCCAAAGCCAGGGAGCGTAGAAGACAAGATCTAGGACCTGTGAAGTTCATAAAGGATACCGATGGGCATGTACTGGTCAAGGAACAAGACATCAAGCTAAGATGGCAAACCTACTTCCACAATTTTTTTAACAATGGGATAGCTCACCAAGAAGAATATGACAACACAACCTTCCAACGACAACAACCGAATAACTACTACTGTAGACGGATCACACCAGAAGAGGTGCAAACTGCACTTAAGAGGATGGGAAGGGTTACGGCGGTTGGCCCAGACAACATACCCATAGAGGTGTGGAAGTGTCTGGGAGAGGAAGGAGTCTGGTGGTTAACTACTCTGTTCAATATTATCCTCAAATCCGGTAAGATGCCAGACCAGTGCAGGAGCAGCGTTGTAGTTCCTATCTATAAGAACAAAGGAGACGCCCAATGTTGTGGTAACTATTGAGGAATCAAACTACTAAGCCATACTATGAAGCTATGGGAAAGAGTGATTGAGGTTAGACTTAGACGGGAAACTTCGGTTACGGTGAACCAATTTGGCTTCATGCCGGGGCGTTCCACCACAGAGGCAATACACCTTATAAGAAAATTAATGGAAAAGTATAGGGAGAAGAAGCGTGACCTGCTTATGGTCTTTATTGACCTAGAAAAGGCATACGACAGTGTGCCACGGCAGTTGCTTTGGGAATGCTTGGAGGGTAGAGGAATACCGACGAAATATATAGAGATAATTATAGATATGTATACCAGGAGTGCAAAAAGTGTCTGTACGCCCGTGGGGGATACTGATTTCTTCCCCTTAGAGGTAGGTCTTCATCAAGGGTCAACGTTGAGTCCGTTTCCTTTTGTAGTAGTCTTGGATGAGTTGTCAAAGTCGATTCAATGGGCGCTTCCGTGATGCATGATGTTCGCAGACGATATTGTCTTAATTGCTGAGGGAAAACAAGATCTAAACATGAGGCTAGAGGAGTGGCGAACAACCTTAGAGACAAAAGGTTTAAGAGTTAGTCGCTCTAAGACGGAATACCTACACTGTGATTTTGGTGGGGTAAATGACAATGAAGACACACAGATCACCATTAAAGGGCAGCTGGTTCCGCAGGTAACGAAGTTCAAGTATATAGGATCATTTGTTCAGAGCAATGGAGAATTAGACAGTGATGTGACCCATCGAGTTCAGGTAGGATGGTGTAGATGGAAAGCAGCCACAGGTATATTGCGCGACAAGAGTTTTCCAACTAAACTAAAGGAAAAATTTTATAGGGTTGCAGTTAGACCTGCAATGCTATATGGAACGGATTGCTGGGCCATCAAGAAGGCACAGGTGCGGAAGATGGAGGTAGCAGAAATGAGAATGCTACGCTGGATGTGTGGGCACAAAAGGTTAGACAAAATAAGAAACATTGTGTTTCGAGAGAGATTAGGGGTAGCGAACATATCAGACAAGATAAGAGAGTGGAGATTGAGATGGTTTGGACATGTGAAGAGAAGACAGACGACGAATCCTGTTAGATCCGTAGAAAGCATTACTATAGAGGGGAGGAGGGGTAGAGGACGGCCTAAATTGACTTAGGATGAGAGGATTAGACATGATCTGATAGACCTAAACCTCTCAGAGGACATGGTTGAGGATAAGAATTCTTGGAGAAGTAGAATTAAAGTTAACGATTTTTAGAGAGAAATGAACACTTTAGGGCGTCTATTAACCTTATTCTTGTCACACACAATAATGGTATTTTCTTCCCATATTATTATTATTATTATTATTATTACTACTACTATTATTATTATTTGTATTATTATTATTATTATTTATTATTACTATTTACTGTTGAACTTTGATTTCCTTATATTGCCCCATACATATTAGAGCTGAGGGTCTCTCTGGAAGCCACCTCTTTATCCATTTAGATAGAGGTACGGTGTGCCTACATCCCACCCTCCCCAAACCCTACTTATAGCTTTGCTGTTGGTGGGATTTCACTGGGTATGATTGATTGATTGATTGATTGATGGAATAAAACAATACATCAAATAAATCAAAACAAAAAATATTGTTTCTCAATTTAGTATAGCCTAATGTTGAACTAAGTAATCCTTAACCTGTAGCAGTCATAAAATAATAATTTTATCAACACGAATGTTGATGAGATTTCATAAGAGTTGTATAGATATAATACAAAAATGAATGAATTCACATGTTATGGTGATTTAAACCAAACATAAAAGTTAATGCGAAACAATAAAAATAGACCCATTCTTTCTGAAGTAATACTAAATTACCTGGGAAGCATGGGATTCATCACAAGAACGTTCAATATGGATTCTAAATAAACGAGTATGAAAAACTGAGGGTTTGGTTTATGATTTGGGTGGTTTCGGACAAATGAAATAAACATGTTTGAAAAATATTTTAAACAACGGTTAAACCATTTAATGAATTGAAAAGATTAGTTTTTCCGGTTTTAATTAAAAAGTTTTGCTAGTTATATTAAATACGCTAGGCTCGTTTAAAATAAACAAACCAAACTCTATAAAAGAAAATGTAAGGCCCCGTCGCCGGTGCCTCACATTTGGACTTTGGATTTACTCATTAACATAGTTCTAATCATCAGAGTTTATAAAAACCTTCGCGAAACATAAAAACATTCATAAAACATTAGACAGTAATCCAAAATCTTGTCTTATCAAAAATTTTGTCTTTCAAATGAAAAGCATAAGTTAATAAAACATCTTGAGTCTTCAGATGCCAGTCTCTTATTCATTTGCCACGTGTTCCCCTCAAGCGAGCTACTTCATCCTACTCACTTGCGTGCATACTAAAAGTCAGCTACGCTGAGTGAATTCTAGTTAATCATACAACATACAATACATTCATTACTACGTACTTTCATACATACTTCATATTCTCCTACTTTGTTCATAATATATATACTTACCTTCATACTTTATTCTAATTTCTACTTTACATTATTCTATTCTGCCTCGGATATTATTAGGGTCCGGTCCCTTTTTCTTCCTCGGATATTACTAGTGTCCGGTCCCTTTTTCCGCCTTGAGTATTATTAGGGCTCGGTCCCTTTCTGCCTCGAGATTTAGAAGGGCTCGGTCCCTTTTCTGCCTCGGATATTATTAGGGTCTGGTCCCTTTCCCCTTGAGTATTATTAAGGCTCAGTCCCTTTCTTCTATACCTGGCTATCTCTTACATTCATTCATAACATACATACATATCATTCATACATTATACATAACATTCATATCCATAAATATAACTTGACAGTACGTGCAATATCCGAAGATCGTTCACGTACCGACAAGCAATCATCTATACTTTTCACATAATCACATATGGCATACACTTATCACTTAGGATAAGTGTATTAACAAGTCACATCGAGTATGCACACAGCTCCGAAAACATAACAAGAATGGGGCTAGAAACTCACCTGAATCCGTTTTCTTTCTCTGTTAATAGTTAATCCTTTCTTTAGTTGAGCTCTGCTAACTGTATATAAGTCACACGTATTAAAACTTGTCCTATTTGTATTTCAGTCAAAATGGTTAAGTCCGGTATGATCTAATGGCTTTGTTTTAGATGACAATCACTTAGAATATTCTCATTTACTTTTATATCTCTCTTCTTTCTTTCCTTAGTATTAGCTCACATTTACTTAGAATATTTTACCCCTGAACACTTGTCCTTTCCAATTATCCTTTGTTTATTTGGTTGCTATGGTACCCGAGTTTTCCTAAGTAAAAAGTTTTCGGGCATTTTATGTATTCAATTTGTGGTGTAACGTATTCGTTCTTCCTTTACTTTATTTCTTTTCGTATGCATTTACCAGATGATTTATATTAGATTACATTCTTCTAGGATTTGTATTTAATCTTTTTCTTACAATTAATTACCACCTTTGCATGCTAGTCACATGCTATATTCAAGTGACCCTTGATGTATGTAGTTCAATGAGAAATCGAATAACTCAATTGTACCCGAACTAAGTAAGTGTAATTGAGCTTCACAATGTAATCGATCATACACTTAGTAATCGGGTTAGGTTAAAGGCTTCAATGTAAGCGAAATGCCCCATTGTAATTGAGTGAGAGTATTGGGATCGTTTTGTCCCTTGTAAGGGACTTAGACCACGTAATCGATTTGGAATTTTTATGCGAGTGTATATATATATGATGTATTCGAGTGACTATGAAATCGAGTTATACGGATGTATTCGAACAACACAATGTAACCGATTATAGATGTGTGCGAATATAGGGTTGTATGCGGGTCCATGCGTGTACTCGAATTAAGAAAGTGTAATCGAAGCACTCCATGTATTCAAATCAACATAAAATCGGGTTCTTTAATTGTAATCGATTATCATGCATGCCATTGAGTCACCATATTGTAAGCGAGTTCCTTATCGCATTTGGTTAAGCATTGTATTCGAGTTAGGTTTATACTTGAACGATGGGATGTAAGAAAGTTCAAGAGTAATCGAACATAAATGTAATTGAGTTTCAAGGTGTAAGCAAATTCATAAAGTAATAGAGTCTCGCATGTAAAGTGACCGAGTATAGTGTAGTCGAACACCTTGTATTCGAGTATGGTTGTGATCGAAAACATTGTAAGTGAATCTGTTCAGCTAATAAGTCCAATGTAATTGAATTTGGGCCATTGTAAGCGACCCGTAGGAGTGTAATCGACCACATTATGCCATCGAACACATTGCAATCGAGTGGTTCATGTATGCGACTATATTGTAATCGACTTGGAGTTGTTATGATCGAGTTTCGGCCTTGGATTTAGCTGTAATGTAATCGACCAAGCCGTGGGTCCGTTTACCAGTATACCCGGCCCGTTTTACAACTTTAACATCATAGTATGGGTCGGTTTTTAACCCATAATCCATTCTCTACCCGCTCCCCGCCAAAACGCGATCCGTGTATATGTAAAGTTCGAACCTTTAATCATAAAAACGTTCAAACTAGATCTAGGGTTTCTTTAAATGAGCCGTTCATGGTCGTAGGTTCGTTAAGTTCATTTTAATATCAAATTTGCTACTTTAAGGTTCGTTTATAGCCGATCTATTCTAGATTTAAGTTTCAAGGCCAACCGTTCATTAAAACCTAAACTTTAAGATCAAGAAACATACCTATACGTGTTCGTTTGGCTCGGTTTGCTTACTTATGAACTTTAAACCTTGGATCTATCTTGTATATTGATGATCTATTAATGTTCAACGTTCGTTTGACCTCGAATCTTCTTCTTTCTCTTGGTCGTTTATATATGGTAAGGAAGGTGTGTGTGTGTAGAGATTATGGAAAGATGGAATGAATATTTAGGGTTTTAGGATGGCTTAAGGGAGTATTTATACTCCTTAAAGCCCTTGGACCTAAGGCCCATCCCACCCTTTAGTCCATCTTTAATTATCCAAATCTATAATTCTTTATATATTTAATATTAATTAAATATTAACACACAACTCGCATCATAGACTTTCTTTTATTTATTATTATAAATTTAGGATGTTATAGAAAACAAGGTAGTTAAGTGGGTGGTTGGCTTTTTAAAATGAAAATAGTATTAAAGTTGAAATATAACTTTTTTGTATTATATCTATAAAAATACAACTCAATTCCTAGTAAAACAAGCATAAATTCCTAGAAAACTCGTTCTTGAACAATTCAATTTAAACTTTACTCATTATATTAATATACTAAGATTTAATCTGCTTTAAGAAATAAAAATAAAAATGTGTGTTAGAAAGTTCAAACCCGGGTGTGCCGGTTCCACCTCTTAACACGTTTGTTCTAGCCAACTGAGCTAACCTAGTATTTGGTTAAATTCTGAAGTTTAATAAACATATAAAAGATGACATAAGAATACCCTCACATTATAAACCCAATAACTTGAAAACCCCAAATTGAATTTGATAGAGCCTCTATCAATGTTAATTGACACAGGGCTTTTGTTAGCAATGATACATCTAAATTGAGACACAATTCAGTTATCCGAGGAATGATAGAACAAAAAAGAATTGGATGTGCTTCGACTTCGGTTTGGTTGAGACTTGAATCAGATTTAACTTTCTAAACCCGAGGACTGGGAGTGGCGAATCCATAGATGAAGATTAGATGAGTTTATTGTAATTGTTTATTACATAGCCAAATCGGTCAACAGAGTCAAGCGGGTGTTAAGCTCGTTTATAGCCAATCAATAAGAGGTTCAAATGAAAAATATCTTAAGTGATCATAGAAACTATAAGTTAAGAGCTAGCATGCTTCGATAGACCTAAGGGAAAAAGTTGGTTTGTTTATCCAGAACTACAAAAGGATCAATTTAAGTTAATACCTAAAACTTTGGTCATTTCCATTCAACACACGTGATTTCTTTTTCGTCGATACATCCTACAGTTTGCACTTGAATATACGGGAGGTGAAGGTGGGGAAGATGAAGCAACTTTAGTTATTGGCAATATTGGTCCTTCAAAATGGGAAGCATATCAAAATATGGCATAAATTATTCAAAAGATGTAATAACTTTACTAGACTTTCATAAAATTTCATAAGCTTCATAAAAATAAAACTAAACGTAACATTTCCAAGGTTTTATTAATATAATAACCGATCGGGTTACAATAAATACGAGATTAAAATGGGTTACAAATACAGGTAAATCCGAATGCCACACACCTAGTGAGTTCTACAATAGATAACAGTGATCAAGGGTCCGAACGCTTAGCTCACAAATACATGGGGATGTTTGATGTTTATTTCAAACTTAAAACTATAAATGTTCATACTTTAAAAAAGTTGTAACATTTCATTTAATATCTTAATATTTACACACAATGCATGTCGTCATGATCGACTTCTTATCGACACAAAACAATATTAAAAACTGATTACATGCGCGCACAACTACACACATATGTAGTTTACAATTTTATCGAGTAATTATTTTTTTTATTTCGTAAAAAGATTTAATTCCTTGGATGTCATCTGTATTCAAAACTTTTACCATACCATGAGAAATATCACCGATCTTTACAACATTTTGATCCTTACTATGGTACAACCTGTCACACCCCGACTTAGGGCCTAGAAGTGTGACCAATAATTGGTACATGTTTTGTAAATATATTAAAGTTGCAGGTTTGTTTTGTGGAAGACTCTGGTTTATTAAAATATCGATTTATTTTAAAAACTTACTCGGAAATTAAATACCCATGGTATTCGAATTACAAAACACTGTTTCATATGATTGCACAGATTTAGTAAAAACGAGCCATCTACATATCACAGGCGTCTAACTCTATAAATGATTGATGTATATAAAGTTATACATCTTTTTAGCATCAAATAATCTAAAAACTGCAGCTTCTATTAAATAATACAGCTCAGATGGCTACTTATCACATTAAAATGTAATTTCAGGTAAACTCAAGCCTTAAATGAAGAAACAAGCAAAAAAGACGAAGAAAGTTGAAAGAAAACCCAAGAAAACCCTCAACCATGCCCCCATGCCTCCATAACCACGCCCCCATGCTTCTGAACACAAGAAAAGATAAAAATCTGCAAGAAAAAACAAATACTAGACAAATAAGCACGGGTTCGTGCTTTAGCAACCATGGGGCTGTGGTCACCTTTCAGAAAAGACAAAAAGATTTATCGCATGTCACAAAAAAGCACGGGGTCGTGCCTTAGGAAGCACGCCCCCGTGGTGAGTCATTATGTACTATCTGACAGCTTTTAATGTAACTGGACACCTGGACACGGGGGCGTGCCTCCAGAAGGGCTGTGCTCGCCTTTCCAGACAGCCTATAAATAGAGGCTCATGTTGCATTAATCAAATGTGCTTGAAGAAAATCTCTATACGGGTTTCTCTTATAAAAACACCCACATTACACCCATATTGAAGATCTTGTGAGGAGTTTGAAGGCTTGGAGGTTACCATTGTTATCCATCATCACCATCATCATCATCATCCATCATAATCATTAAGAAGGAAGATTCATTCACATTTGGTTAGATTTTTCTAGTTTAATCATGTGTTTGTTATCATCATCTCTTTTAATGAAATTATCCTTTAATGAAGAAATGTTTTATCACTTTAACTCAATACATCAAGGTTGATGATTAACAATCATTCATGTTCACTCATGTTCTTGGAGCCAAGAAATGGTAAAAAGAATACCTTGATAACTTATTCAAGATAAAACATGGATTCTTATGTTGTACTTAGAAATGACGAGATATAAGTTATGATATATTTCTCTAGTTTTGATAACTCTAAAATAACATTGTTAACACGATTGCTTAAGTAATCATGCAAGTTAATGAAATCATATATTAATGGAATGTGTAACTATAACCTAATTAAATCAACCAAGGGGAGGTTGTGTGAGTTAACTACAACCACTTAAAGTTGTTAGGATTGGTATTTGAGAAATCGAAGTCAATCCTAATCGTTCTAATATACCAAACTGCTTGTCTACTTAAATTGACATTCTCGTGGTAGCATGATAATAAGCATAAGATGGACTTGAAAATACGTATGCTACTTTCTCTTATGTCATAGAATATGTTCACTTAGAAATGAGGGACTATTCTATCATATATTATTAGGACAAGTTTATCACATATTTATTTAATAATCATCAAGGAAGGATGGAGTGGATTCTTGATCTTAGATGGTAACTTTCATATAATTGAATTACTCACTTAGAGTTTCTCTTCTTGTTACTTATATATATATATATAAGTATTCTTATTTTATAAAAAGTTTGAAAAACAACCCCAAAATAATTAAACCTTCCGATTAAAGCAAGACGAAGATTCATTATTATAAACATTTGTGTCCACGAATCGATACTTGATTCTTACCAATACTATTCAACATATACGATATGTACACTTGCTTATTTTGTGTGTGTTTAGTCTTAGTAGAAATCACTTATATAAATTAAAAACACGATCTTGTGCAAAAACTAAATCTCCGATCCATTATAATGCATAACCACATGCACATCGCATCAATGACTCTAGTTCTTTGTCATTGCTTCTTAAAATAATTTCCTGAAATGTGGGAAAAATACGTCAGTGATGTGTTGGTGAAAGGTTGACTCTTCAAACATTTGATAAATCTTTAAATGCAAGAGAGTTTTCTTGAAAAAACTTACCGGAAACATCTCTTATGCCCGCAATTGTATCATTTCCATACACACACAATTCAAGGGTTCTCCGAGCCACGTAACCCGTAGGAAAACTGGTTATGACTGGCATTTAGCTTGTGTATTTGGTCAATTATGTTTGGATCCAGACACATGTGTAATCGGTTTGAGTTCCTTTTATTTTCTTTTATGTTAGAGATAAAATAATATTATTAATGTTTCATTAAGATAAAAAAAACATGTTCATCTTATAGAGTATAATTTTGTTTGACTGTTTATAAAAGTTTAAACGTATTCACTTTTAATTGTTTGTTCTGTATGATGTGGTGATTCTGGTTGTAAACCTTTGTGAATTCATGATGCTTAACCTACAATAAAATAGGTTTACATAAATACTCGGATCGTCTCTTTATCCAACTGTAGACTTTTAATCTGGTTGTGATACCTTTAACCTTGATAAATCATTTATTTGAATAAAACATTTAGATATGTAATCTTCCGACTTATTTCCCAATTATGCGCTATGTTTATTCTTCACGAGGAAACGTGTAGGTTAGGTTAAGATACGTTAATTTGACTATACCCCTTGTATATAAAAATTTATGTATCTTAATTATAAAAAAAACATTATTTTGACCATAACCTTTGTAAATGAAAAGCTATCTTACATTTATATTTGATCAAGGTCTAGGCTATACCCCTAACTAGGGCCTAAGCCATAATAATAAAATAACTTTAGCGAGACTCCTATCTTACATGGGTACTTGGATTTGGACGTCTAACGTGTGTTGAGCAACATTTCTACTCTTTGTCGTTTACTGGGGATTAAATTGGCGGAACTTCGGGGTTGTACACGCTGTTCGAGGCTAAGTGTGTGTGGAGAGTGTGTTTGGGATTTGGTATTTGAAATAGGTTCATGTCATGCCCTCCCCCCCCCCCCCCCCCCTTTATAGGCCATTTTTTAGACTTATCGCGTATTGCGATAGCCTGTTTGAGTGGCCATCGCGTAATGAGATTACTCATCATCTTGCCACGTTATGCCACATGCTAACACATGGTTTGACACTTGTCCCCAGTTTCTTTACGGGGCATAGCATATCGCGATGACCCGATAGATTTAGCCATCGCGTAGCGCGAAACCACCCAAATCTTGGGTTTTGTGAGACCTCATCGCGTATCGCAACGGGTTTCGAAACTCATATTTTCACTTTTGGTCCTTCTATCTTCACAAGTTGTCAAAATTGGCCCAAAATTTTCGAGATGTTACACAACCCAAGTAGACGTGTTTATTTCATGTCCCAACATGTTATCTTAATCAACGTTTATTTAAAGGAATCAAAATATGGACGATTTTCTCATCCTTAATGAAGCATTTGATTGGTATAAAAGAACATAATAAAAGTTTATTGGCTCTCAAACTCGATTTTAAGAAGGCGTATGACTCCCTTAGTTGAAAATTTTCAGCGAAATTATTGATTTCTTGGGGTTTGGGGATTGGAGGATAGAATGGATGAGAGCCTGCCTTTTCGTCACATCCCGGCTTAGGATCAAAAAACATGATTAATAGTTCATACCGGTTTTAAGAAGGTGTTAAGCGTTTGTAATGGAAGTATTTAACTAAAATATTCATTTATATTTATATAAGCATCGGGATTTAAACAAACATTTATATTACAAAACATTTTATTAGTGTAATAATAAAATACAAGGATTCAATAATTGAAATCTGAGCGCTAGAGTAAGAGTAAGCTGCTTCTATGACCGATCTTTCCGACTCCTATCTTGCGTATGAAAATACTTTTGAAAATACGTTAGCTATGTAACATCCGTTTATCCAAGATAATAATAATAATAATAACTAGATGTTCCCCACGCGCGTTGCGCGAGGAGTTTGGCTACGGACCCGAATATTAAACAAAACACTGTAACGACTATCAATTCGATATAAAAAATTATCTAATGCGTGTTGCGATGGGAGCTTGGCAATGGACCCAAATATGAAACTACGGATATACAAACACATCATAACGATTACAATTCGACACAAAAAATCTATCTAAATATAAAAAAACTTGGTCGGTATTGGTTCAACTCATTACGGTATAGATACGACACCGACACTCTGTATGCTTACGATACAAAAAAGATACTCTATTGAGAATACAACTTCGTTTAAACGTGTGACATCTATAAAAATAATTATGTCGTAAAAATTATCATACCTAATCGTTATAAAAAATGTCAATAACTTAAATATATGAATAACAACAAAAATATATGAGGGAAGAAAACAAATGTTAAACTTTGGGGTCAAATTACAAAGTAAACATGGTATAGCAAAATAAAATTTTAAGACTCAAATTAAAGCAACTTAAAATTTTGAAGGGCTAAACTGAAGTAATTTAAAAGACTAAAATTATAACCGTCTACAACTTTGAGTGCTAAACTGAAAGAATCTAAAAACTCAAGATATAAAAATTACAAAAGCATATTCTTTAACTATAGTAAAATAGGTTTTGTTTTATACAAGTTGACAACAGCTAGTGAAAAAGACAAACAAACAAAATTTAAATAAAATAAAGGACTCATAGGGACTAAATGTTGCAACTAATAATCCAAAGGATCGAATGCACATAGATGGAAACCTTACTGTAGCAATTCTATGTACGTTGATTAATATACTAAAATCTAATACAAAGGTATGAGAAAGTATTGTTAGAACCTATGTTGATAGGTTGTGTTGAGGTGGTTGTTGAGAATGTCAGCCGAATGGAAACATAAAAGTAAATCAAGAGTTCAAATAGTAAAGGTAAAACCACTTTGGCATTATACGTGGAAGAAAAGAAAATACAGTGGTATGACAACAACAATTAAATTGAAACACCTGGCATATATTAATGAAAAGCAGAAAAGGAAGTTGCAGGGGTCAAAAGGGTCAACATATGTTTTCACATAGGTTAACTATGCAAGTATGAAACTTGTACTGTAGCTAGACGTTTTCCTTTAATAATAATAATAATAATAATAATAATAATAATAATAATAATAGAATTCCATTATGTTATGTGAATTATTTACTTGTGAATGATAAATAGAAGTTGGGTGGCCTTAATGGTTGGAACATGGGTTCCTACCATTTCTAATTATTTCATCTACATCTCCCAAAACACACACAAACCTCCTCCATTCACTACGGTTCACCAAGGAAGCAATTTGGCATGGGTTTAGTGTTGTTTGGCATCCAAATCTTCAAGATACCAATTCAGGAATCAAAAACATAAATCGATTTTATTTAAGGTATGTCATGGTTGAAAGATTGGTTAAATGGTATCTTGCTAGATCTAGTAGTGTAGATGGATAAAGTTGTAAACTTGGTACTTAAACAAACCCCAAACGAACCTGTAGCAAACGAGCTGGAATTTATGATCGGTTGGTGGTTAAAACCAAGTTATAGTCACAAAATTTAGAGTTGGGCTTGGAACGATCACCAGCAGCGAGCTCAGCAGCAAGTTACGGCCCACTGCTACAAACCCAAGAAGTGCGAGGCAGGTGGGTTTAGGTGCCAGCCAGGATTGGAGCCCAGTCATGCAAACTGCTCCTTAGCCCAATGTGCCGGCATCTTATAAGTCCAGAACATGCGAGCCCACGTCAACCCCATATGTGACCCAATGGGTTGAAGCCCATAAGCAAGCAGCCAGTGCAAGCCTATCTTGAAGTCCATGCGAGCTACGAGCTACAAAAGAGTGGGTCAAGCCCAGGTGCGAGCGACGGGAGGGCTGATTGCGAGCCACTTGTAACTACAAAAGGGTGGGCCAAATCATTTGAAGACCAAACCATTAACTAGGGTTTTGTTATAAAAAAATAAATAAATGAATAAACTGAGTAACCCGATTAACGAAACATGGGAGGTCGGCTAATCTCGTTAACTTGGTTAACTCAGTCAAACCTTTTAACTTAAATAAACTAGTCAAGTAGGATTCGTAGACGTATTGGAGTAGACAATTTTTATAGAATGAAAACAAAGAGTATTAGGTTCAATTAAATGGAACCAATGATTACATAAGGAATTCCATACCCTCTAAACACATCAATGTTGGCCCAGACGGATCAAACAATCATATCGAACGAACTTATCAAACAAACGAACACGAGATTTTGGGGTGACAACCCGCGACTCTTTTCATATAATCAAACAAACTTAAAAAATGAACATAACTTCACAATCATAGAAGGAGAAAAGACTCTCTTGACTCTCTCTAATAAAACTAATAATCTAGACCTTAGTTATAAACCTGCTAAACTTGCTCTTCAAGACAAACCTAACTTGGAAAACAAGGCCAACTTATTTTAGAATAATCCATAATATTCTTATCACACTAAACAAATATTAATATAAAACTTAACAAAACAAACCACAAACTTTAATCGCTTATAAAAATCAAGATTAAGTCTTCATTCACCCCCTTAATCTTGAATTGTATTTCTTCTTGCATTTGTTCCTCCTTTTCAATTGACTTGTAAGGCCCCGTTACCGGTAGCCCTACTTTCGTGTTGGATTTACTCATAAACGCAGTTCTAAATATCAGAGTTAATTAAAACATTCGCGGAATATAAAAGCTTTCATAAAACATTTCATAACAAAACACCTCTTGTCTTAAAGCAACATCTTGTCTTTCAAAATAAACAAAACATTAAACTTAAACGTCTTGAGTCTTCCGATGCCAGCCCCTTTATTCAGTGCCACGTGTCTCCTCACGCGAGCTGCCTCATCCTACTCACCTGCGTGCATACTAAAAGTCAGCTACGCTGAGTGAGTTCTAGTTAATCACATAATCATACAATACCTTCTTACATTTCATACTTAACCTCTTAACTTTCTTACATACACACGTAAGTGCATATACTTTCATTCTTACCTTCATACTTCCTTTTCATACATAATCATACGTTTTAAAGAGCCTTTCGCCCTATAACCTCACAGATATTATAAGGGTCTGGTCCCTAACATCACAGATATTATAAGGGTCTGGTCCCTTTGTTTCGTGTAACTTTACCATACCTGTTCATACATGCTTTCCTTGACAATACGTGCAATCTCCGAAGAGCGTTCACGTACCGTCATCATAACATACATGCATTATGCATACATCATATATTCATACATGCATTATGCATATATCATATATTCATACATACATCATATCTCTCATCATACTTATCAATCATATCTTAACTACCACCTAACGGTTCATGCAATATCCGAAGATCGTTCACGCACCGTCAAGCAATCATCATACGTAAATCATACAAGGCATACACTTATCACTTGAGATAAGTGTATTCACTATCACATCGAGTATGCACACAGCCCCGAAAACATAACAAGGAAGTGGGGCTAGAAACTCACCTCAAGGCTGTTGCGTTCACCGTTTACGGTTATCCCCTTCTTTAGCTGTGCGCGACTAACTGTATAATAATTATACGTATCAATAACTATCACTACACATATCGTCTTTCTAGTTTAATTATTACCCTCAACGAACGGGGGTCCGGGGGCAGCGCCCCTGGCAGCGGGGTTCTAGGGGCGGCAGCCCCTAGCGGGGTCCAAGGGGCAGAGCCCCTGGCTGGGGTTAAGCTGGAAAAATTTTATTTTCATTAACTGTTTTATCACATTTTCCATTAGCATTTTGAATCATTGAATAATATGCTACTTAAAAGTTCAAGGGTTTATTTGTAATTAAATCATTCTTTTTCTAAGTCCAGGGACTGTTCTGTCATTTTATTAAACTTTCTAGTTCGTTATTCAATCTTTAACGAATTGACTTATCTTAGCGAACTGGTCATTTGTAACGAACTGAGCCCTCTAGCGAACTGGACCTCTGACGAATCCGTCCTTGTACGAACCAGTCCACATAGCGAATCAGTTCAAGTAACGAATTGGACCTTCTAATTCGTTATCTCCTTTAACGAATGGCTATAACGAATGGCTATAACGAAAAGGGGGGGTTAATTCGTTATCTTTTCCTTAACGAATCAGGACACGAACTAAGGCTAGTTCGTTATCTTTCCTCAGCGAATCTACTTAACGAATCACCCTTAATTCGCTAAATTCCTGTTAGCGAACTAGGGTTAGGTCAGGGAATGTCAGAACATTCCCTGACATACCCTTAACCTCGTACTACTTTTCCGGCGCCGCCTTTCCGGCGGCGTCATTGCCGGAAGGCCGCCGGAAAAATACGAACTCACCGGAAAAACGATTTTTAACTCGTTTTTCACCGTTTTTCACCCCGTTCGATCCAGATCTGAGCTAGGGTGATCCCTAAGCTCATCATAGGTTCGGTTTATACCCGATTCCATCCGGATCTCGTGATTTAAACGGTTTAACGGTGTCGGCTCGTTGTTTCGCAACTTTATCTAACGGGTTAAGCTCATACAATATTAAACTATCGTTACCTCGGACCGGTGCTCGGTTTCCTTCTTGATTTCGGCTAGAGATAAGGAAGAACTAGAGAGAAATCTTAAGTGTGTGTTTTGGGTGGTGTATAGAATGTGTGAGAATGAATTAAATGAGGGATTAATGATTTATATAATTATGGATCATGGGCTTAAGCCCATGGTCATTTCCTCTTTCTTTCATAATCCAAGTCCATAATCCATATCCATTTAACCCAACACTAGCCCAACTCGTATTCTATTTCTCTAAACCGATAACGACCCACTATAAAATAGACGATATTTATTCTATTAATAAAACCGAAATCAGGATGTTACAAGTGACTATAGCATACTTGCTTCACCGATTCTTCAAACTTAGCATTTGTTCCTTCAGTGCTTAACTTTGAAGCCATGTTGCTATTTTATTTCTCAACTCGCTTCTTCTCATCAGCTCGTTCTTGACCAATAGTTTCACAAACTCCAAACAAGTCAATTGGAATCGTTCCAAACCGAATATCCTTCATTTTCATAATTGGTTTCACATAATAACTTCCATTCTTTTCATCTTCAAAGTCGTTAGGATTACAACATACCTGAAGCGTGATGTTGTACGTCTTATTCAGATATCTCTGAACCTTGATCAACAATCTCTCTTTCTGATCATATAGCCTCAATATCCCATTGACTATTTCAATCTTACATTCTTCTTCATCCAACTTTCCCAAGCTAAGAAGATTGGTCTTCAACTTAGGGATATAGAAAACATCACAAAACATTTTCTTTTCACCGGTCTTACTTACCACAGTCACATTATCTTTACATTTGATTTCGATATCGGATCCATCACCAAACTTCACTTGACCCGAAACTCATTCATCCAAGGTAGTAAAAAACTCTTTTAGCCTGATATATGATGACTTGCATCATTGTCAAAGTACCAAGTTCCTTCATTCTTTTCACCCTTTTCAGACACACCAGGGGTAACATTTTCTTCATTCAAACTTACATTCTTTATTGAACAAACTGTCATGAACAAAGAAGGATCAACATCATCTTCTTTCTTTGTCAAATTCACTTCATCATTCCCTTTTCTTGGTTCTTTACATTCGTTCGAGTAGTGCCCAATCTTATCACATTTGTAGCACGTTACATACTTCCTTCTATTTTCCCATTCTTCAGAGTTCTTTTTCCGATATTCACCCCATTCATCATTCTTACGTTCATTCCATCTTGGGTTCTCTCTTCCTCGTCCGTTGTATTTTCCACAACCTCTACCACGTCCCCGATAGTTTTCAACTTTCTTTTCGGTTTGGGTGAACATGAGCTGACTTTGGGATGAACTTCCATTCACATTATTGAACTTGTTTCTTTCTTCATATGCCTTCAAACGTCCAACCACATCTTCAAATGCCATTGTTTCGATGTCTGCGAGTAGCTCCATCGAAAAAATAACTAGGTAAATATTTATCTAGCATAGAGTTCAAGAATTTTCTTAGCAAAAGCTCTTCTTCAAGTACCGCTCCCAAGCTCTTGTACTTTGACATGCATAATCATCAATACTTTCTGTCTCCCTCATCTCCAATCCATCGAACTCGGTTCTTAGCATTTGAACACGAGCTTTCTAAGTTCTTTCTGCACAAAGATAACGAACTCTTAACGCTTCCCAAACATCTTTCGATTCTGAATACTTAGCCATCTGAAGCATCACATCTTCAGGTAGGGTTTGAAAAATAACACCCAAATCCATAATCTTCTTTCTTTCTTTAATTCTTGTCCCTTTTTCCTTATCAATCACATCATGCAAACCGTTCGCACCCAAGACAATTTTCACCATAACTGACCATGACGTGTAGTTGGTCGAAGTTAACTTCAATGCTTGCAAAACAAAACTACCTATCGATTCTTTCATTGTTCCCGAGCTCCCTATTTCTTTATCATCGGCCATGTCACAGTCCTTATGCGGTCAACGACAATTCAAACGGTTCTAGTTCGCTTTATGGTTCCAGCTATGAACAACAAAAACAATATATGTATGCTCACTCAAGATTTTCAAAAAAAAAAAAAAAACAATCACCTTGCTACTAAAACCAACGAACAAAAAAGATGGCAGCTCCAACAGTTGATTTATTTTCCTTAGTTGGGAGTCACGACAAATAAAAGAACAAAACAAATATCAATTATTTTGACCAACAGAAAATTAGTAGGTTTACCCTATTAGAATTCGTGCAACAAATCTTTTTCTTGCTTCTAAATTACGAAAAATTTAATCGTAAAACCTTTAAATCGAACAAAACCTTCAAAGTGAAAAAGATACGTAACTTTAAGTGAATACGAGCCGCAGCTCTGATACTAATTGTTGGCCCAAACGGATCAAACAATCATATCGAACGAACATATCAAACAAACGAGCACGAAATTTTGGGGTGACAACCCGCGACTCTTTTCATATAATCAAACAAACGAACATAACTTCACAAACATAGAAGGAGAAAAAACTCTCTTGACTCTCTCTAATGAAACAAATAATCTATAACCTATTTATAGACCTATTAAACTTGTTCTTCAAAACAAACCTAACTTGAAAAACATGGCAAACTTATTCTAGAATAATCCATACTATCCTTACCATACTAAAAAAATATTAATATAAAACTTAAACAAACAAACCACGAACTTTAATCACTTAACAAATCAAGATTAAGTCTTCAATCAAAACCATTTTCTTTATTTTTGTTACATCCCTTCTTTCACGTTACTTTGTTAACACCACTACCTAACGACCACATATCTAAGGTATAAATAGGGTGGGCCAAGGACCACTGTAGGTTTCTCCTGATTTCATTTTTATATTATTGTTTAAGCTTAGAATATAATCTAGCTGGATGGCTGGAAGCAAACCTGTAGTGGAAATCGAACATCCAATTATTTGCATCTTATGTTTATCATATCCTGATTTCATGTGAATTTTTATTTGATTATTTTTCTATTTGTCTTATTCCGCTGAAGAGGTAGGTCCCAGCAGAGCCCAGTTGGACCCACATGACTCACCTTGAAGAGACGTCTGCGCAGAAACCAACTGGATCCGCAGGACCCACCATGCTCAGAGACGTGACGTCCTTACGCGCAGTACGCAAGCTGTTCCCGCAGGAAATGCCTCCCAATGGTGAAGTACTCCGCCTGTTCCCGCAGCTGCGGATACAAGCCATCAGGGAAGGCCACCCGCGCAGCAAGGCTACACGCACAAGGCACTTAGCTCTCAATAATTCAGTAGTCACCTGAAGGAATGAGCAAAGCCGGGAACAATCCCGCACAAAGGCGGGAGGGGGAATACTCCCGCCCAAATGAGCCAGTCCGTACGATACTGGAAGATCTTTTGTACTGTACCTGACGAGGTATGGGCAAAAGATCTGACCAGAGATACGACAGCCCATTGACAACAGTATGGCGAGCAGCATGCTCTTGTACTGTATGTCACTATTAGCCGCTACCTACTCACCAACTCCTGTCATACCACGTGCATAGCCTGCAGTTAGTGGAAAAGGAATAGTACACAGCAGGCCTGGTCACTGTCAGCCGCTGCCTACCCACCAACTACCAGCATGGCACTTGCGTAGGCCACAGTTGGTAGAACAGGAATACTATTCAACCGGCTATACCCTCTTGGAAACCTACCTTCGGCTATAAATACCCCAAATGGTATGATCATCTTATCTGGTATCTTACATCTTATATCTGATATCTGCTCTAGCAATCTCTTAATATACACTTATATTCAAGAGCAATCTAGTCTGATTCTCACGCCGGAGGGTGGTCACAAGGAGGTACCCCCCTTCTCAGTGACGAGCTCACGGTGTCTGTTTTGCAGGTTATCAGAAGAACCATCTTTGCCGGGTCTAACCCCTCGTGGGAAACATCTATTTAACCCCCAGATTATCCGTAATCTGCCCGGGGCTGATTAGTGTTTCTTCATCCGCATTCGATTAGGGTGATTTGGAACATTACAATACGTGATAACGTAATCACGCTCTTGGAGTATGCGCTTGTTCGTGAATCTTATGTCACATGTATGAACATAGAAGCTTCGCCAGAAGCGACTAAAGGGAAAACTACTTAATACGATAACGATACATTCACAGCGGAACAAGATCAAAGATTTTATCAAAGATTTTACCGGTACCTTAGTCGCTAATGTATGTCATCAAGTTGAGACCGCAACATCATTGCAGGGCTACTTAAATCCTATAAACACTCTTTTAAGATTATTTAATTACATATATGATATATCAATTGCATATAAACAATTACAGTATTCTCTAATGCATTCTATTCATAATCACTATTTTTTTTTCTAAAGAATTAGCCACTGATTCAAAATCTAATAATAGACATAAGACATGTTCAGTGGTGATATTTTTTTTTAACGGCCAACAAACATTGAATGCCTAGTTACTCCGTACGGAGCCCATGCGTTGAAGGCACGCACAACTGGAGGTACATATGCATTTGGATAATTCAAGCCAAACGCGTAGGTGAGGTGGCTTTTATCCCATCTACGGTTACCAATGAGACACGATATTTAACAACTTTGTTCCATGTATGTGATTACTTATTTTATCTGGTTGTCCGCAACGAGGCATGCTCATTTGTGAAACAGTGGGTCCATCTAGGATACCAGAAGCATTGATATGGTAAAAGTTTGGTAGCTTTTGAGGGCGGTCTCAAGCTCTTGATCAAATTCATCATCTTCGGCGTTGATGTGGTTAGGGGTATGTTGGTAGTTGAGGTAACCAAAAAGAGCAAGGTAAAGCTTAAGGCTATGGAGGACTTGCACTTGGCTAGCCTTGTGACAACCTTGAAGGACTTTGATTGTGTTGATATTAACCTTAGCCTTGGTAAGCGAGAAAAGAAAGATCAATGCAAACAAAAAGGGTAAGAAGGTAATGAGTTTGGATGCCATATTCATGTGTAAAATGTTTATTTGTCTTGGTTTAAACTTTCTAAAGTTATTTTGCATATATATATGTAGTGGTGGTGATGTGAAAATTCTATTGACCATGTCTTAATATTCCATTTAATATCTTTAACATTTAGTAAGGCTGTAATTTTTGCATTGACACAATCCTAGCGTATTCCATGAATAGAATTCACGTTAATTTTTCCCAATTAAATATATCCATATATAACATGATAGACCTTGTTGTTAGCAGTCATTCTGTTTAATTACACCATTCTTCCTCAAATAAACATAAACATATGGTTCATTTATTTGATAGACCTAGTAGCAAGGTCTATACGTAAATGAACCAAACATTCATTGAAATGTTCGTTAATAGTTCGACAAGAAGTTTGCTTATGTGCATCTGCTTAATAAATGAACGAACATGAATAAGGAATTTTGTTCGAATAACTAAATAAACGAAATAAACAGAGATCGTGTATATAGGTTTTGTCCGTAAACGTTTTGGTAAGGTGTTTGTGTTTGGTTATTATTTATTAATGGTTTTTTTATATTTTTTAACTATTGGTTTACAATCTTAGCAACAGAAACAAATCTAACTATACAAATAAAAGAAAATAATGAGGATGATGTGACAATCCCACATTCATTCTTTACCTAATCTCTCTTCTCATTCATCCTACCTATCCATGGGTTATGGAGTAAAACCATATTGGTAAGTGGGTTATAATTTCCTATCTAATTCTCTAATCTATCATCTTCATTCATCCTAACTATCAATTTGTCATGGGTCAGATTAATTTTGGCAAATGGGTTATAATTTCATTTCTAATTCTCTAATTTCTCGTCTTATTTATCCTATCTATCCATGGGTCATGGGACAAAATAATTTTAAGAAATGGGTTATAATTTATCTTCTAATTCTTTAATTTCTCATCTCGTTTATCATAGTTATCCACGTGTAATTGGTCAAAACAATTTTTGCAAATGTTGTATATAAAAAAAATCGAATTTGTAAATTTGAGGATTCCAGATTTCTTATTGTTTGTACTATATATTTTATCTTCTTTTTACCTATAATTTTGTCTATTTCTTCCAGATAATGGATCTTTTTATTTTTGTTATTTGACAAATCCCGTGTAATACACGGGTTCAAAAGCTAGTTAACTATAATACACAGCGAAGGGGTTAGCTTGATTGAATAATACCAAACTTAGCAACAGAAACAACTAATAATAATGCGGGTCGAGTCTTAAAACTTACATGGCAACTTATAATTTTTAAACAACCAAACAATTTTCGAACTCGTAAGTTATTTCGTGCTTCCCAAAGGTCTTCTAACAATCACTAGTGTTGCTATTGTATCCTTGAAACATACAATTTATTGAACACCATAAAACATCTTCAAGTGTATACTACACGTGCGTATAAATTCTTAGCACAGCTCTTATCATAGCAAAGATGTTCAAGACTTTGCTAGATTTAGACCAAACATATTATATTTTTATTCAATAAATTGCTGGCCGTGCGCTTACAATAATGCTTGGATATGTAACAACTTTATTTATTTCAGCACATATGCTAGTTTTCAAAATTAATATAACATATATCTACCTTGTTATACCTAGGTTTGGTATTGACAAATAACATATACAAAAGAATGAATCGATAAATGCAACTCGCAAAATAATCTTTTGGTCTCAACTACCAACCTGTTTGAGACGTTATAGCTGTCATAAAAGAGCCTCCGTGGTTAAATGTGTTTTCAGTGAATATCAAGATGAAAACCTCGTGAAAAGTCAAACAACGAAAATATTCATAGAACGACATGGTAGTAAACATTCATTTTTCATCAAAGGTAACCGAAATTACTTTTTTTGAACATTAGTAGTAACTAAATATTAAATAACAGTAATAACCAAAATATGAATGTTCATGTTGTAAACCCTAAGCGGCTCTTGCAAAAAACTATATAGCCTTTGTAATCGTGTAAAAGTCTTGAATCCTTACAACCTGAAAAACAAACTGGCTTTGATTCAGTGCGTTCAAAGAATGATATCCTCATGCACGCTTATATTGAGAGTTTTATTTGGTAGAACAATGCTGTTAACCACCACAACTTCGTCCTCAACCGTCACAGCTTCTCCTGCAAACACAATATTTAACCACAATATGTATGAGATGGTAATTTTGGACAAGCGGGTCGTTTCCAATTATGTTTTAACTCTAACAGGGCCGCTTCATTTAAATAAAAGATTTAATACATAAAGAAAAATGCCAAATCAAGAATTAAAATAAACAAACTTCCTATTAGGCCATGTGTAGTGGAGGGGCTACAATTGGGGGCGAATTGTGACACGTGGCGCCCAGTCAACAAGGAGTAGAAATTTGTTTTTGGGGTGTAATGGTGTATGGGCTACAAGTTGGGCCCACGGTGTCTTTTTGTATTATTTTCTTTTTATAATTAAACTAACTAAATAAAAACCAATTTATTTAAATAATTATAAATAAATGTATTAAAATTTAAAAATAAATACAAAAAAATACATAAAACTAAAAAAAACACACAAATAATAAAAAAAATTATAATAAAAAAAAACACACCACAACAAAATACATATAAAAATACAAATAAAGTAAACAATACAAAAAAATAATCAAAGTTTAAAACTGTACGGATATAAACGTAAACAAACCAAAGATTTTAAAGTATTTAAAGTTTTATCAAGTTTAGTACACTTTCAAAGTTCAAGGTTTAAAAGTAAATAAAGTTTAAAACTAGTTTATAAATATTTAAAAAGTCTAGGGTATAAAATGTAAATAATAATAATAATATATAATCTCCCAACCCAACCCGCCCCCTTCCCCTTCCCCAGCATGTTTTTCCGGCGAATCTCACAGGTTTTTCCGGCGACGGCCACGAATTTCCGGCAAGAATAACACCCCCCTCCCTTTCCCCCAACATGTTTAAAACCTTGTGTGATATAAAATATTATTATTTTCTTCACATCTCGCCGACAAGTAAACCCCGCCCCCGCCCCAAATCGCCCACATATCGCCGGGGGGGCGGTGTTTGCGCCCTTCCTCGCCCCATTTCGCCCCCCACCCACGCCCACTACACATAGCCTAAATGTTATAAAAAAGAGTACATTTTTAATAATAATATAACTTGTGGGTTGGATCGGCCTGGCCCGGCCCGGCCCGGCGATTTTCATGGGTTAAAAAGACAAGATGCATACCGAGGATGGTGATTCCTAGTTTTGTTTTGTAATCTCCTTCACCCTGAAAAAGCCAACGATTTTAGTCGACGCAAGTTGAAAAACATGAGTGGAACGTAATGGAGACAATCAAAACATACCTGGACACGGGCCCATTTTCCTAAAGACGACTTCCAACCAACGATCGCGTATGTAACAAATGTGTTATCCTTTTTGAAATAAAAACAAAACACAAAACACAAAAGCATTTAGTTTCAGGTAATATGATGATAAGTTCATACAGCATCATTATTCAGTCATGTACCTGTAATTCAGCATCATCTAAGATGATACAATTCATGAGCCTTACGCCTGCAGCAACTCGTACGTTTGCAGAAATAGAAACATTTGGACCAATCTGTTGTAATGAAGAGGGGATATAAATTTAATAACACGAAACTTATGAAATATCGAACAAACAGCTTAAAAAATATCATATTTAACCGTTTCATTAAAAACAATTCAAACTGCGACCATTCTACCCCTATTTTTTCCTCAAACATTAGAATTGCATAGATACACATTTGTAACTTATAAATCATTATCCATCAATAATATTTTTCTTAAAGTATCATATTTGCACCCTTAAGTGTTTAGCTATGTTTATTTATTTATTTAATAAATATGTTAATCTTTAGAACTACTAATTTAGTTAGGGCTATAAACGAACCGAACGAACACAAACAAGGCCTTGTTTATGTTCGTTTGTTAAAGAAGTATTGTGTTCACGAACGGTTCACGGACACTTACCAAACTAGAATTTATGTTCGTGCTTGTTCATTAAAAATATGTACGTGTTCACAAACGGTTCACGAACACAAACAAACACAAATAAAATCGGCAGAGTCTAGAGATTGAGATCGATGTATTCATCAATGTGAATAATGAGAAAGGAAACGGGAATATGTTCGTTTGTAGTCGAACGTAATTTCTTGTTAATCTTCGTTCATTTATTAAACAAACTTCCCGCCAAATGGTTCACGAATTGTTCCTTTACAGCTCTAAATTTAGTTGTTAAAGCAAAACTTAAATGTTTATTTATTACTAATAATTATTTCTTTAAAGCTGATTTATAAGAAGTTTGATATTTTAATTTCATTTAAATACATGATTTCAAAGTTGTACAGATAATCTTTAAATAAATACTATTACCAAAGTTTATAATACACATTTACTAAAAATAGTTGTTTTATGTTTGGATATTTTATGAAACTACCAAGTCTTGGTAGTTTCATAAAATATCCAAACATAAAACAACTATTTTTTATATTGTAATTCACGATCAATAAACGAATCCCACTATAATTGCATTTGTATGTAAATTGAATATATTAACAAAATTAAAAAATCGGATAAGTCCTTGAACTATGATTGGCGCAATGGAATATATTAACAATATTAAAATAGGGTTAAAAGAGATATTATAATTAAGGGCAGAATGGTCATAAATTAGAAATTCATTTAAAACACAAATATATAAATAACGTAATGAAATGTAAATGGTTGTTGACCTTTGCAGTTGGATGTACTTTTGCTGATGGATGGATATAAACATCAC
Source organism: Bidens hawaiensis (assembly GCF_021521415.1). Lineage (NCBI taxonomy): Eukaryota > Viridiplantae > Streptophyta > Magnoliopsida > Asterales > Asteraceae > Bidens > Bidens hawaiensis. The sequence goes on from NW_027491319.1 coordinate 1,509,051, forward strand.
CAATAACCGTCGGAGTCTTGGTCCCGTCACCATTAGCCAAGAGACCAGGTGACTTGTATCGAAATTGGGCAAGATATAAAGCAGAGCATTTCAATGACATCCTAAAACATTTTAATATCAAGAAGAATATATATATATATATATATATATATATAAAGCATAAAAATATTATACAAACAAAGAAGTTACATTACCCTGGAGTTTTAATCTGTTCCCAGAAATCAATCGTCTCATACGTGTATAACTGCTTCTTTCCAGCAAGTGGTGACAATATATCTTGATCCAGTCTAACAAAATCCTTAGCATATGTCCTGTTAAAAGAAGTTAAGATGTTATAAATTCAAAATGGCATGTGATATCCTAATTTAAGTAATAGTAAAACTGAGATCTTACTTTGTCACCAACCGAAGGGACTCAAAGCTGGATAAAGTGTGCAGATTAGCTGCAACAGAACACAAAACTTGTAACTGGTATTTTCATTACAGGTGTGATATATATCACTTGTATGTCTTTTTATAAGAACAGCGAGTAAAAAAACTGACCTTTGTCTTCACGATGAGCACGTATATCTTGAATAACATGAAATATTTCTGGTGTGAATATGTAAACACCACAGTTAATTAAATCACTCACCTGCAATCCAAAATAGGAACTATAAGAAAATGCAACAGAGAGACTATTTCAATGAAACGGAGTAATTCTTACAAAAGTCTCGGGTTTTTCTGTATAATGCAAAAGTTCTTTGGTAGCTGGATCAGCAACTAATTCACCAAACTCGCTAGCTGACTCAGCAGAAACCTGCTCAGAGAGTATTACAACAGCTAAATAAGTAACATCATTGTTGAAATTTGCTTCTTTTTCTTATCGAGATATAGAGAAAGATCGACAACAAAATGCAGACCTTTATCACCAACAAAGTCCCCATCCCTCCATACCTTCTATGAGCATCTACAAGAATACACAATTACATCAAAAAATGACCCGTGTTGGACAATATTGTTTTAGAAAAATGACATGACATAGTAGCTAACCAAGCATTTCTGGTAAAGGAAAGCTGCAGCATACATCACAGTTTAACAAAACAATATGTGACTGCAACAAAACATACGATCCAAATGTCATAAATCATGTTCATAAACAAAAAAGACCCCACAAGTTAATAAAAGTTAGCGATTAAAGCAATGAATTCCAGTACCGGGCTATCGTCCATAATAATATCTCTAAAGTAATAGAGACCACCGGCCGAACCATGAGGCTTGTCTTCTTTTAGGTATCTAAACAACAATGCACCCAAATATCAAAACATATAAAAAATAATTGCAAACACTAGTTAATCAGTTAATCAATCACCTGACAGGGATATTAAGTTCACTCGAGATGGACGACACATACAACGCGAATTCCCTCTCCTCGTGAAACCCGATTAGGAATATCCGAGCCAAGTTGGGGATCTGAATCAACACAAATCCAAACAACTCGAGTAATTATGCATCAATTATTTTTTTGTCCAAATATGATTTGAGGATTCCATTCCAATATGTAGAAACATAGATATTACATCAACATAGCAGGTAGGCGGGCAACAAGCTGCGCCGCCACCCCTTTCTGAATTGCAAAAAGAAAAAAAAAGTGTTGATGTGAATAGGTTTGGAATACCGATTTACAAGCGGAAATAGGATGATGAATCATTGGCTGACCAGCTAGAGGAAAAAGAGGCTTGGGAGTGTTGAATGAAAGTGGACGAAATCGGGTACCTGTGAAAACATAATTATTGAAATTAAAAAAAAAAAAAAAGAAAAATTGAGGATAAATTAATACGTGGGTATGAAATAATAAATTTGGGACCTTTAGTCGGACCGCCGACCATGATGACGGCCACCACCTTCTCCTCGGAGTGTTTCATCATTTTAAGAAAACCTAACTCTAACTAATAAGGATTTTGTTTTATTATGATGAAGTGAAGGTAACAGATTACGTGTGGAGATAAGAAGTGTAGTTTGGAGTCAATTGTTGATGAATTTTGAGATCCCCGGAGGGGGAGGAAGAATAAATGGAATCGGCAGTGGCATCATTCCCTCCACTTTTCATCATTCGAGGATGCCGGCTATTTGGGCTTTTTGTAAAACTGCTAGCCGGGCCCATATTATGCATGTAGACTCATTAATTCATTGGTTAAATGGTTGGATACTAATCGGGTTTTTTTTTAAATACTCGGTTTTGAGTATGGAATCGGATTATGATCGGGTATAGAAAAATTGGTATTGGCAATAACCGGGTCAGGTCCAGGTCTGGGTATTGTCTTTAAAAACCATATCATATGCATCGGGTTCAGGACGGGTATATAACCGTATATTAGAATACCTTATTTATGGGTATTGAAAAAACCATATTTTTCGGTTTTTTTGTGCTTTTTTCCGGGTATTTTTCAGGTATAGATTAGATTTTTTTAAGAGGTTGCACTTTTTATGGGTATTTTTCAGGTAATTTTAGGTATAGATCATATATTTGAACAACCCCAGATTCGTGTATTGGAAAAAACCAGGTTCGGTATGGTACAGATTCGGGTTTTCGGGTATTACCGGGTACCAATCGGGTATGGTTCCGTGTACAGGTATTGGTACTGAAATGCAAATCATATTAGTACCCTACGGGTTGCGTCGGGTATGGGCTCGGGTACTAAAAACTCGGGTATAAAAAAGCCCGGTTTTGGGTTCGAGTTTTTTGTACACCTCTACATACAGGTGGGCGAATCGGGTTATTCCGGAAATGGATAGAAATGGGTTCTGAGTATGGTCGATAAAAGTCAACATTCATGTCGGGCAAGTACAGGTTCCATTATGGGACCAGTTTTTCCATATTTTTAGCTGTTTATGGCCTAGTTGGATATGGGTATAGGTGAAACCGTTTATGGCAGGTTTGAGTTGGTATCGAGTCCGGGCACAGTTCCAAGGAGAAATTAAAACCTGGTTTGTACCTCCACGTTAGTAGAACCGTGTTTTATGCACCTCTATAACACACCATAATCATCCTTTGGTTAATCAATATATATTAAAATAGCTATCCTTCATAACCAATAATATAATCTTATAGGTATTATATATCTTAAACTGAAACATCTTATCACTATATAACATCAATAGTTCTATTATCTACTTTGACTTTAGTGACTCTACACTGCTACATAAATAGGTATTTGGTATGGATTTTTTGCTACAGAAAAAATCGGTAGCCAATTTTGCTACGAAGGAGCTACGGATTAGTTATGGATATATTTTGCTATGAGTTAGCTACGGATATTCCGTTGCGAAAAAAAATATGTAGCAAAATCTGTAGCAAACTTGAAAAAATAAGTATGATAAAAATGACTTCATAAAACCGGTAGCAAAATCCGTACCAAAATCATGAAAGCAAATATTTAAAGCGTTGTAAAATTCATTTTAGTAAAAGCCATAGCAAAATTCATAGAAAATTTGAGAAATTAAAAACATTGACAGAAAATTCATCGCAAAATGTGTAGCAAAATCAAAAGAAAAAATGTAAAATTAATTTGGCGAAATTCGCAGCAAAGTCTGTAACAAAATTCGTAGCAAATTTGAGAAAATAAAAGTACTGACACAAAATTTGTTGCAAAATGCGTAGCAAAAAAAGTATTTTAAAACTAATTATGTGAAATTTGTAGCAAAGTCCGTATCAAAATCAGAAAAACAAAAATAAATTAGAAAATCTTAACAAAATCTCAACAGATATGTCTTTTTATCAGCACTGTACCCAATTGAAGTTGACCCGTTTGTTTCTTTAGGGATGGACCAACAACCCATTATCCTATGTTCAGGACCGTCTATAAGATTTTGATTGCCCAAGACGAGTAATAAAATTACGACCCTTATACAAAAAAATCTCAAAAGAAGTTGACCCATTTGTTTCTTTAGGGAAGGACCAACAACCCATCATCCTAAGCTCAGGGCCGTCTCTGAGATTTCAAGTGCTTTGGACGAGTAATAAAAATTACCCTTAAAAAATGATAGTATTTATATACATTAGATAATTATCTCCCGCTTGCGCCACACAAACTTAAAAGACATAATTTGAGTATTTAGACAACTCAATTGAGTGCACAAACAAAAGTTACATATGGTGGGACGGCGGAGGTTGTAAGTTTTAAGACTCTTATGAGTTCCTGTTGTGCATGTTCGAATATTGGCTGCTCAATTTAGGTGACAATTTTTTTTATTTGTTTCTTTTAGGTGGTGGGTCTAGTATATTTGTTCGTTCACTGGAAACTTTTTTTTCCCTATTGTAATGAATTTTGTTTCTCCTTTTTTCCTTTTAATATGGAAACCTTTTTTTAAATTTCGGTACTGTAACGAACGTAACCAATCAAATTCGCGTTGAGCACCGCCGCAATGCCTTGGTTTTACTGACTAGCTTTGGCTTTTTTTTATTCAACCATAGTCGTTCCTGATTCATTTAGTTTTGGGGTTATTTTTATTAAATCATAATCGACAATTATACCAACAGGTCGATTTGTTTTATTTTACTCGTATTTGATTGACGCATCATACATGATCATTTAATTTATTCTAGTTATATGTTAATGATTTTCATATATATTGAGTTTGAAATAAAATTTTAAAAAATAAGCTAAATGAGAAAATTGTTAAAACATAAAACGTTTGCAAGTAAAATATTAAAGTATATTTGGAGCAATAGGATTTGAAATGTGATTTAGCATAAGACGTGTGATATATCGATATATTTTAAATTTGAAAATGTGATATTTTGTAATCATTAGAATTTAGCAACAATATCATTATATTAGAGCAAAATATAGTATTCATGATATTGGACAAAAATAAAATATTGGTGAGATATGATTGATATATTTGGACTGGACAAAAATAATGATTAAAGCATGTTGTGGTTCACAATCAAAAGAAATAAGAGGACAATTGAAGTTTACGAGAACTAATAGAGCAATTGATCTAATAAGAAAGGAGATTTCGACGAGCATAGAAGTCTTTGGTTTGAAGCATTACTTGGTATGATTTTCATGTTCTTCACATTAAATTAATTGTATGCTTTCTACTCTCATAATGAATTTGATATATAAGACTTTATGTTATGTTCTAATCATGATTATTGGCTTAAAAACATTAGGATATTGGCAAGTTCTATAATGTGTTGACTTTTGTTTTGACTCTCTAGTTTAGGGTGTTCATGGTGCGGTTTCAAACCGCAAAACCGTCCAAACCGGTCATCAGTTCGGTTTCATGGTCGGTTTTATCTTCTAATTTTTGGTCGGTCAGTCTGTAAAACCGGACCAGACCGTTAGAATAGGATATCTATTTATTTTTGAAGAGTTATACGCCATGTTATGCTTAATTCAAACCAGGCTAAATAGTGTATGCCTTGATATAAGGGGTTATGACTGGGGTGTTAATCGGGTTTCGGGTTAATCGGGTTTTTAAAAAAGAAAAACTAACCCGTAACTCAACCCTATTAAGGTTCGGGTTTCGGGTTTGTTGGGTTTTGGGTTAATCGGGTCGGGTTAGTCGGGTTACTTTTATGCAATTTTTTTTGTTCCAGCAACGAATACAACATTTATCCAAGTTAGTTTACATAGAAAATAATTATGCAACTATTTTTAATATAATTAGAATTCGGTTTGTTTAGTTTTCTTTGGTGCATATACACACAATTTTCTTTATAATCAGGTCATTATAATTTCTAAAATAGTGTTGATGAAAAAACTATTTATCAAAATAGTGTTCATTAAAAATATTTACCAAACTAGTGTTATGAAAAAACTTTTCATATTCTCACTCCTAAGCTTGTCAAATAAAATAAGATAAATCATGTGGCTCTATTCTTTTTATTTTAAAATAATTGTTAACTTTAATGTAACAAATTATATATTTATACAATTATACGAATTGTTGTCCTCCTTGTTTTTTTCTCTCTTTTTTTAATTTCTTGGGGGTCGTTTAATTGCATTACAAAAATATTAACTTTCGGTTTATTAGTTTTAGAGAACTAGGATTTTTAAAAAATGAAAGTTTCAACGTTTGAACTTTCTTTTTAAACGTTTTGGGAAATATGTTTTTTCTTTTTCTATTAAAAAACACATTAATTTGTATTTTTAACACTTATCTTTTTTTTTTAAATAGTGTTTTTCCAAAATTGGTTTAAGTTTTGTAATAAAGAATTCATTCAAAAGATAAAAACTTATATTTTTAATAAAACGTATATTTGATAAAGAAACTACTTTTTAATATTTTCTTAGATTTATAAACTAAAATTAATAGTTAATCCAGAAAAATGTAAACAAATGTGCATTTTAAGATTCATAAACTAAATTATGAGTTTTTTTTTACGTAACATTTTGGTGTAACACATTGACTTTATGTTTGTTTTTTCTAGTTTATATACGTTTTTTGTTAACTAAAATTTTGCAATGACATTAATTCTAGGTACGACATTGACTTTATTGGTCATGGAGTGGTTTAGTGATCGAACATGGATGTATAAAAGGACCAATATTGATGGATCATCTAATTTGGAATATTATAACAACTTGAACAAGTGGTTAGACTTTGTCTATTCAAAAGAAAGTGTTGTGGATCGAAGGGTAACTAAGCGTCGTAAGATAGTACTGGACATCAAATGTCCTTGTTTAAGATGTCAAAATGGTATCTACAGAAATAGAGAAACCGTTCAAGAACGCTTACAAAGGGTTTCATGCCTCGTTACTACACATGGTGTGAACATGGTGAAACTCCCGCCCATGAGGTAGGACAATCGTCTACTACTAGGAAATCTATTAGTGATAATGATGATGATGGTTGTAGGCAGATGGTGTTAGATAGTATGTATGCATCTGGTTATGATTCAACAACACACTCAAATCTAGATTTAAATAATTTCGAAGGAGATGCTATAATTCAGAAGCAATGAGATTTTATGGCATGTTACAAGCTGCTGATGAGCCTTTATGGGAAGGGGAGAAGGCCACAGATTGTTCAAAGTTACAATCCGCCACAAGTTTCTTGAATTGAAAATCACTTTACAATGTATCAGCCGAATGTTATAACCACAACATTTCCATGGTTAAAGCGTTGTTGCCTAAAGGGAATAAGCTACCCGAAAATTTTTATGATACAAAGAAGTTTAGAAAAGCTTTGTCTTCCTAAAGAAAGGATTGATGTTTGCAAAAATCATTGCATGTTATTCTATAAGCAAGACAAGGAGTTGACCCAATGTAAATGGTGTGGGGAGTCTCGTTACAAGAGCGGGAAAAATAAGGTACCTCATTTGGTGATGACATACATGCCAATTGGTCCTAGACTTAAGAAGTTGTATATGACTACAAAGACTGCAAAAGATATGACTTGGCACTATGATCACAAAAAAAAGATGGTAGTATGGCACATCCAAGTGATAGTAAGGCTTGGAAGCATTTTGACTCGAAGAATCCTGACTTTGCGAATGAGATCCGTAACGTTCGTCTTGGATTATGTACCGATGGCTTCAACCCAAATAACACAAACTCAAGTCCTTATTCACTTTGGCCAGTTTTTCTTACAATCTATAACTTACCTCCATGGATGTGTCTGAAAGACTCATTTGTTAAATTGTGTTTGCTTATTCCTGGGCGAAAGAGCCCAAGTCAAAACATAGATGTATTTCTAAGGCCGCTAATAGATGAGCTAAAAGAGTTATACGAGGAAGGCATTGAAGTTTATGACTCTTATCGTAAAGAAAATTTCACTATGAAAGCTATCCTTTTTATGGACGGTCAGTGACTTCCCCGCTTATGCAATGTTATTTGGTTGGAGCAAAGCATGGTCCCTTGGCTTGCCCACACTGTATGGGAGACACAGAAGCTTTCAGGTTGCATGCAGGGCGTAAACCAAGTTGGTTTGACTGTCATGGGAGATTTTTACCTCGCTCACACCCTTTTCGTAGAGATAAAGACGGATTCCGGGCTAATAAATTTATACCGTCATCGTTTGGACCTCCAGTTGAGTTAGATGGTTGGAAAATATATGAACAAGTATGTGACATTCCAAGTGTCTATGAGGGTGTAACACACAACCCAAAGAATAAACTTCCAGAATTTGGTAAAACCCATAATTGGGTAAAGAAGCATTTTTTGGGAGCTTGAATATTGGCCCATGTTGTTAATTAGACATACCTTGATGTAATGCACATTGAGAAAAATGTTTTTGAGAATTTGTTTCAAACCATCATGGATACTGAGAAAACAAAAGACAATATTAAGGCAAGGGTGGATTTAGAAAAAATTTGCAATCGACCATCATTATATACTTGGGCTTGGGAGAATAACAAACACAAGAAACCGGAAGCATCTTACACTCTAACAAAAGATCAAGTAAACGAAGTACGCAAATGGTTGAAAACAATAAAGTTCCCTGATGGGTATGCTTCAAATATAGGGGGTGTGTAAATGTTACAAAAGGTACTTTTTACAGTTTTAAAAGTCATGACTGTCATGTGTTTATGCAACGGTTGTTTCCCATTGTATTACGAGGCATGCTACGAAAACAAATATTTGAACCCATAGTAGAGTTATGCACATTCTTTCGTGTACTTTGTAGGACAACACATTCAAGCGGCATGCTAAGTTTGGTGAATTCTGGTTACAAACACAAGCTAAGAAAGGGTCAAGACCCTTAAATAAGTTGCCAGTTTGTAGCGAGTTGGCAGATGTTGATTTGGTGGAAGTAGATGATGTGGAAGACATTAATCAATAGAAAAATGTGGATTGGGTTGACACAAGGACGGGCGAAGCTTATGTAAGTTTCTTGTACTTTGTAAATCTATGTTTTTCACTACTTAATTATATAATGTTAACGTACTAAATTTTATGTTCTATCTTAGGAATCATATAAGAAACTCATTGTAAAGAAGTATGGAGATGACACTAGCTTACACCCGGAATTCGATATGGAATGTGGTCAAGTGTTGCGGGGGGAACGAAAAACGTCGACTGTACGGGACTAGCAACATCACCGACCCGTATGTCGTGTTTTGTGGGTTTCACTTGCTTATGTATAAAACTAGACAAGAATGTAGAATATTATATAATTTATATGAGTTTTAATATTAAACAAAGTAGCAACTTACAAACTGGTCACACATATTTACAAACTAGTAAATTTTTTATTTACAAGAAGAGTTTTTTTTTCTATAGAACATTGAGCATTAATATAATTACAGGTGCAACAATTGGAGGAAAAAATAGCTGAGTTAGAACGGGAAAAAGTATCATAGTTGGAACGAGGAAAAGTAGAAAAGCAGGCTATGTTGAGAAAATTGAAGAAAATGCGAGATTGTTTGCAGAAATGAATGAGAAACTTCAGTTATTATCATGAAATCAGCAACAAAGCCTTCCACCAACTTAAGATATATGGAAATTTCAATTTTTATTCTATTTTATTTTGGATGATTGGATCTTGTTTTACATTTGGATATTTTATGTTAAATTGGTTTGGATATTTTATGCTAAATTGGTTTGGATATTTATATTTAGTATGATATTTTATAAAATTTGAATATAATGTTTACATGAAGAAAATAGATAAATATATTAAAAAAGAAAAGATTTTAAAACAATATACAAAATGAATAGAAAGTATATAGCTAATACCTTATATTATACGTAGCTAAATGATGCAAATTTGTGTAGCTACATTTGTAGCAAAAATCAGTTAAAATTCATAGCTAAATTTTATAGCAAAAATCATACCAAATTTCTGTAGCTAGATGGTAGCAAAATTTTTAGAAAAATTTCATAGCCAAAATTGTAGCTAAAATTCGGTAGCCAACTATGTAGCTAGATGGTAGCAAAATCTTTAGAAAAATTTCGTAGCCAAAGTTGTAGCTAAAATTTGGTAGCAAATTATGTAGCAACAAAAACCGTAGCAAAATTACATAGTTATAAAATCGTTGCAAAATTCTATAGCTAAAAGTCGTAGCTAAAAGAACGTAGCAAAATTCCATAACTAATAATTTGTAGCTAAAACTTCGTAGCAAACAAATTTGTAGCAAAATCCGTGACTAATATAGCTAAAACAACGACATTTCTTTTGATAGCTAAATTCGTAGCAAAATTCTGATTTCATAGAAAAATTACGTAGCAAATAAGTTAGCTACGAGACTTGTACTTACGGACCAAATCCGTAACAAATCCGTAGCAAACAACAGGTTTGCTACAGATTTGTCCGTAACAAATAGCTCTTTTTGTAGTATTGATAATTACATACCCCTATCCTTTCTCTCTCTCTATATATATATATGTAGAGAGAGAGAGAGAGCGGGGGCATGCAACATCATGAAAATTTCGATCCAAAATCATAAAGTATTCAAAGTTGAAGGACCTACATTGAAATTTTAATTTCTTGACCCATCGCGATACGCGATGGATCAAAAGACAACCCATCGCGTATAGCAATGAATATGTTACAAAACCCAATAATGGGCGGTGTCATGATACGCGATACCCCAAAGCCAACTCGTCATCGCGTATCGCGATGATTTGGTCTAACAGACAGTGACACGCGCCCCGCCACGTGTTCCCACGTGGTACCGTGGCACCGTGCCACGTGGCAGGTCTACTGATTATGCAACAAGGCTAGTCGCAATACGCGATGGCCTCCCAAGGTCCCATCGCGTATCGCTATGTAATATTAAATTAATTAACTTGCCTCCAGATCCATCGCTATACGCGATGGGTTGGCTGGTCTGCTCTATAAATAGGGCCTCAAGCCCTCTCATTTCATCATCACAACCTCACTCTCTCTCAAGAACTTTCTCGCTCTACCTCGACAAGCGTGCCCCGATTGTACCTCGATATCTGTGCCGAAAAACCGAAGTTTCCTCGAAGTGCGTGCCATTGACCGACGTTGTCTCAGAGTACATGCCACCCCGATACGACCCGACACCCACCCCGAAGTGCATGCTGACGAAGATCGACGGCTGACGTATCTCGATTTGCGTGCAAGAAAGTGTTGATCAAGATTCTCAAGAAACGTGAATAATGAAAATATAATACAAAAACTTAAAAATATTAATATAATATTAAAAAGACTTAAACACTAGTCGTTGGTATACTCGATATCTCGAGAAAATGAATAATGAAAATATAATACAAATAAAATATAAATAAAGATATAAATGTAATTCTTTGTTAATAATAAAATATTATTTAATGATTCTTAAATAATAAAGTAAAAAAATAAAGTATACGTTTTTTCAAAAAGAAGAAACGTAGTGTTTAGAAAAGTAAACAAGTAGAACTAAATGTTTAAACTTGTTAAATAAAGAAAAGATATTTTGAACTAAAGGTTCAAATAGAAAAATATAACCGAGGTAAATATTATACAAAATAGACTAAAGGTCTAAAGCTAGATTATTGATCTAGTAATAACAAAGGGTTATACTCGTACTATAGGTCCGAGATAGCAAAGAAAAATCAGTCAGCTGTGGGATGCTTAGACGGTACTAGTGCTTGAGTAAGCGGTGCTCCCTTTTTCCAAATTTTTGATGATGAAATGAATCTTTCGTGGGCGAAACAGAGGATATCTCGATTGGGGAGAAAACGGGGCAGTGAAGTGAAGCTGATCCTTTCAAATGTGAATACGCCCCAAACATTTATAACTTGTTTAATTGAGTCAAGTAAATTGATTACATGAGATTACATATCTCTAAAACATTATGAACAAAAGTAATCGCTGGCCTTCAGGCTATCGTGTACGTTTGTCTGGATCCTTTCATATGTAGTAAATGGTGGGCACACTGCTCCACACCTGGTTATGCATCAGCCATGACGGGCCGGACCTAAGTTATGTCCGAGAGAGGGTAATTATGTGTATATTGATGGTAGCTAAGTAACCTCGAGCTGCGGTGTTTGCTGAGCGGTTTCGAGTTGAGCTTAAGTTTATAATTGTGATTTAGTTTTTAACTTAGTTATTCATAAGGTCACGATGGGCCGAGACCTAAGTTATGTCTCGAGGGGTAATTAAGTAAATAAAATATTTTTGCGTCAGCTTATTCACCGGCATGTGTTGTTGACGTATATTCAAACTGTTTTACAGGTAACGAAGGATAGACGCTTGAAGAATAGAAGTCGTCACTAGGCGATCTGATGGCTCAGATCAGTTTGTTAAATATTTTACTTGAATGGGGTTTTTTATATAAGAAATAAATCTTTTGTAAACATTAAACGAGTATTTTATAATCCCGTATTTTGATATGTAAATATTAATATTTTAATCCACGCAAATATTTACGCATTAACCCGTAACTCTGATTTATATACAAAAATGGTACCAACTGTTGGTCACACGCCTAGGCCTAAGATGGAAGTGTGTAAGTCACGTGAACGAATCTTTCAATATGATATCAAATACCTCAAAGTTATTGCGGAATATAACAAGAGGTGATTCAAGATATAGACAGGTATAACACGTAAATAACACGAGATGATGCTTCAAAACAAATGACACATTCCTATAAAGTAAAATAAAGGTTGTCTTAGGTCAATTTTTAGTAGTGAAGTGACGTACTCCTCCTTTAAAAAACCAAACGACACGTATTCCTATATAGAAGTTTAATCATCGATGTCTGCTCAAATCTTATGATAATTTTCTCACTTACCTCAAACAAACTTTTCCTCACAAGTCGCTTACTTAAAGAATTGACGTCAAATAAATTTCGGGATGAAATTTCATAAATAAGGGGAGAATATAACACCTGATAAAACTATAAGTAAATTCTTGTGTTGTAATCATCAACATAAATTCAAATTACAAGTTATTTGGGTTGATTACAGTTAGCTTCAGTCATTTACGGTAAACAAGAACATTCGTTTTATATAAAATTTTATTTCATGCAATCTATGCATTACAATACAGTAGAATACCCGACATGTATACTGGACGGAGCCTAGTAAATATTAGCAACCCGGAATATAATCCATATGTTAGGAAATTCATAAAGATTTAAATTTTGTGAGAATATAAGTGGTATGGTGTGAAAAACCTTACATGCTAGTTTCTTTCCATTGCGTTTGGAATTTGTGTGCACCGCGTGTCTACATCGGCTTTTAAGCCACAATAAGTTGTCCAGCACCCTGTACTAATATTATTTTGTTAAATAATATTACCTATTAATATTATTCCATGTTTATTTTGTGTGAGAACACCAAAAAAATTGAAATGATTTATAAAAACAACACACGTTAACCCCCAGTGTATTACACATTTTATAAAATTAGTAGACCCCACATATATGACCCACCCAAAACCATTGGCCACCATCCCATTGTTTTTGAAAAACCATGTCTTCCACATGGAGGCCATGCAAGTTCCTTCTTCCACTTGTCATCCATGCAGAAATCATTACATCTTCTATTTCCTTTTCTATTTAAACAACTTCACTGCTGCAAGAATTCCTCACCCTCGCTAACTCGTCCATATCTCTATCATAACTCTGCCAAATATCCTCATTCCACATATGAAATACACCATTAAGAATTCCTTAATGATCCCCACCAGTTTAACTTCATTCTAGGATGTATTCGACCCCCAACTGATGCATTCTTCACGGCCACGACAGAATCGGAGTTGCACTACTACCAAGCAGTATCTTGTTGTTTTAAAGTATCAAACGAAGTCCAAATCCCTTGTTTTTTTTTTACTAAATTTAAGGACTTTTATTGTGTTCATCTGAGTATAGAGAACAATACGGAGGATCCACTGAAGAAACCTTATTTCTGCCTTCAACCGACGAGGAATTTTCAGCAAATCTCTTCATCATGCAAGCAAACAAAGATGAAGCGATTTAAAGGCGTTCTTGGTGGATTCAAGCCATAAAAAGATCAATAAAGACCATACCCACCTTTATTCATCTCTTTCTTTTCCATCTTCAAGGTTATAAGACCACTTATTTATAATTTGATTTCCTATCGTTTTATCGATTTTTCAAGTTTTGTTCATTCTAAAACAATGTGTTTTCAAAATAATTAACTAAAATCAGATTCTAAACATAAAAATGATTGATTTGGATGCGTTCACGTGCATGATATGATTCGTGTATGAATAAATGTATGCATGTGTCCGACTAATCGTTTAAGACTCGTTTATGAATAGATTCTTGCATGCATGAATAGATCTGAGATATTTATAAGTGTTTATATAACTAAGTGTGAGCCTTAAATGTTGTATGATTAGTTTACAATTATGAAACTTATAAAATTTCAATAGAATCGATTGTGTATGAATAAAAAATGTCGCCACCGTCTACCACAACCACCACCACCACAACCCACCAACCACCACTACCATCCACCGTCTATCACCACCATTAACGATCGTCCGCCACCACCATGTCCACCACGTATCACCATCGCCCACCATCATCGTCCACCACCACCACCCACTCTCGCAGTTCGTACACCACCGCCAGTTTATTTTAGCAGTCTACATATGTTAAAAAAACAAACATTCTTCTTCCTGCAGACTATAGAGGTTTGGTCCACCTCTTTTCTACAGGTGTCTACAAATGTGATTTGCAGACTGTAGACATTTTACCTATAAGAAAACTAAAAACACCTAAAAATACATGTTTGTAATAAAAGATACAAGGTTTTAATGTCTAACGAACAACTTGTAATAATCGACATTAGTGTTCAATTATTAAATTTCCTTTGTGTATTTAGGATAACATAGATACAAGCAATGCTTTGCACTTTTAGTTATCATACTCCGAGACTAAGGTGATTTCACGAACCCTTTTTACAGTTTTACAAACTAGGGGAGCAAACACACAACAAATATGATTTCAGTATTACAATGATAACACGAAAACAAGCGGCATAGCCAGATCTTGTGAATACATGACACACATACATTAGAGCTCGTTAAGTTCCCAACATTAATTTATAACCATTAACCATGCATTAGTTGTGGATATATAAATAGTATTATTGGGTTTGACGAACCTCAATCATGGTTGGTCACGCCAAAGATTAACTTACCTAGTCAAATTATTGTATATTGTCCAAGAATTTATCGTGCAAACCGTCACATGACGGGGCAAATGGAATTGGTCAGGATTGTTTATAGACTCATATATTACAAGTCGTAGTTTTAGCTAGATCACGAGGATTCCCTAACTTGTTTTAGTTACGTAACGCACACAATGATTTGTGTTTATTATATATGAGTGCATTAACATTATGAACATACATTTATTACCAGTGTTTTCAAGGAAAAGGGCATACAATACAATATGTAAACATTATACACCTTGAAGGTCTTTATGAAAATAACAATTACATCATGTCATTCAAACCTATGAACTCACTGACATTATGTTGACGTTTTAAAGTATGTTTTCATGGGAAACTAATCAAGGAGAGGCGTCTCATTTAGCGTTGGTGTTCTAATCAATAACTACGATAATCGATGAATGTCACACACCCGTGTTTTTTGCTTTGGCGGGGTGTGACACATGCCACCACCACCACCCACCCACCGCCGCCGCCACCAACCACACATCACCATCATCAACGAGCCACCACCTACCAACACTGCACACCACCGCCACCACCATCAACCATGGTTCCCAGTCATCACCACCATCGCTCATCATCCGCCATCACAACCTATCCACTCATCGCAACCAACCAATCGCTCCCAGCTCCCGCCCATTGCCACCATCGCTATCACCACCACCATTACTGCTTGCCGCCCATCACCACCACCACCCACCGCCACTCACTACCATTTTTATTTTATTCCTGCTTTTTCTAGCCTACCAAACGATAGAAACTTTGAAAGTAATAATTCATTCCGTTCTAAAACATCTCAATTGAATATCCCATTCCCTCATTCATTCCATTCTCTCGCTCATTCCATTTCATCCTCCATTGCATTACCCCATACCAAACATTCCCCTTTTAATAGCACCTATTAAAATCAATGGCCTATCTAGACGGAATTCTCAGGGGTAACGTACAAATTTTTTTACCGTATTTCATATAATGAGAACGCTTTTTTAAACGTATTTCATACAATAACCAAATTCTTTTAGCGTATTTCATATAATAATTTTTTTAACTTGTTGTTGGACCGATATCATCATTTTATTGGAATTTTCGTTTAAAAAGATTGCAAATAAGATTTTGCAATTTCATTTTCCAAGTTCCCTAATTTTAGAAGACACAAATGGTGTATTCTTCCCAACAATTCTTTCTATCCTATCTTCCGCTCGAACAAGTTCTATAAACTGCTCAAACAAGGTCGAGGTAGGTTTTGGCGCCATTTTCCGAAGCTGCGTAAACCGGATATGGTAATCGGACTCCCGGGTCAAACCTCAAATTCGCGTAGTCATCAAGTTGGTCATCCCCTTCAATGTATCTATCCGCCATCTATGTTTAAGATATAAATATAACCCGTTATTGTCAAACACGTAACCCAAACCTGTTTCCTTGTCAAACCCGTAACCCAAACCCGTTTCACAAACCCGTTTTCTAAGCATCCCGTAAACCAAACCCGTTTCATTAACAATCCCGTAACCCAAACTTGTTTGATTATCAAACCCGTAACCCAAACCCGTTTCATTAACAAACCCGTAACCCAAACCCGTTTCATTAATAATCCCGTAACCAAACACGTTTGATTATCAAGCCCTAAATCTGACCCGTTTCATTAACAAACCCGTAAACCAAACCCGTTTCATTAACAATCATGTAACCCAAACCTGTTTGATTATGAAACCTGTTTTCAAACCCGAATCCAAACCCTTAAATTAACCAGTTTTCAAATCTTAATCCAAACCCGTTGGGTATGCTCAAACCCTAACCCTTAATTTAAATTAAAACCTATATCAAAATAGAGTAAAATAGAAGTATTTTACTTACCTTAAGGTTGCCGGGTCGGATATGGATTAGGTGTTGTTATACAAAGATGAAGTTCGGATCTGTTAGCGGCGTGTTTGGGTTCGTGTTTGAAATGGGGTAATGTTTGAATGTGTAACCAGATGGGGGACATAGTATCTATTTAAACTTTGACCCGCCACGGATCGCCCGATCCGCCACGTATTAGGGTGTTTTTTTTATTTAACAATCAAAGGTATAACATATATTTTATATAAAATAATATTATATATTCATAATATATAAACAGATTTATACTAATAAAAACACAAATTTGATATTAAACCAATACTAAATTACAAATTTGAATAATTACATCAAAAAACACTGGATATTACATCAAATTCTATACAACGACTAATTCCTAATCATCTTCTTGTTTATTAGCAGTTCTTCTGGATAAGCACTCCAAAAATAGCATCAACACAGCAGCTCTTTGCTGAGGCTCTCCACTCACCGGCAAGCAAGTCATCGGAATCTGTGTCGGCCCATTGCTACGGGTTTTCCCTAATGGGGTATAATCATTACGCCCGCGTATCTCTGCACCGGAATGTCAAATCCGCCAGGATACACCGGATAACTTTAAATAATGTACCCTATACAGGTACCTTTATGCCCGCATATTTCCTCCATTATATGTGTCAGCCCTTGCGATATATCATGTAGTCGTGAAGAATTAACATCGGCAAGGCGACAATTTGGGGTGACACCGAATTCATCATAAACCAAAGATCGGTGCCATATTTCTTGATACTGGAAACCCCATGAAGGACACTGTTGGGATATATGAAGGGGGACTACTAAAGTGTTCCGCCAGCTCACGACAGCCGTACTGTTAGCACAAAAGTTCAAAATAGTATCTACACAGTCACCACTATTATTTTTAATATCATAAACGGGGCCGAGACTGAGACTGGGAACCCAACAACGAATTCGTGGGGGTTTCGGGTGTTGGTTCCCGTGACAGGGAGGGGGCGTATGAGCTGTGTCTGTGGGGATCAAATGACGGGGAGGGGCGTACGAGTTGTGTCTGTGG
The DNA here is from genome assembly GCF_021521415.1 of Bidens hawaiensis. Classification (NCBI taxonomy): domain Eukaryota; kingdom Viridiplantae; phylum Streptophyta; class Magnoliopsida; order Asterales; family Asteraceae; genus Bidens; species Bidens hawaiensis. The sequence continues at coordinate 1,527,047 of NW_027491319.1, forward strand.
GGATCAGTTGACGGGGACGGGGAGTACAAGCTGTGTCTGTGGGGATCAGTTGACGGGGACGGGGAGTACGAGCTCTGTCTGTGGGGATCATTTGACGGGGATGGGGAGTACGAGATCTGTCCAGGGTTTTTCTTTTTTTGGCTTGTTGGTTTAGATTTGGACGCCCCCTAGGGTCCTCTCGTTTCTCAGGATCCTCCTTGTTTGATTTCCCAGGAAGAACAGACATTATCTTTGAGAATAGACTTTTTTTTTTGCATTCGGTTGTTTAGTCCTATAACTTGTTTTTTCACATCTTCCAGTTCCGCTTCATAGTCTGGTTCTTCGTATCGAACAAACGCCGGATTGAAATCGAGCTTCCTCCCAAAGGGGTCTATGTCTTTTAATGGAATACGTATATTGTTAATAGTGTACTTGTAAGACCCCGAAATCCGGGTGTCCTACAGTTGGTAATCATTCCAAACAAATTTAAAAATAAAGGTTAAACTGGTTTATTAAATCCGAAATTTCATTACGGAGTATTCTTGCAGCGGAAATTTACAAAACATCAAGTTATTATCCTTTAGACATAAAATTGTAAATTAAATTATCAAAACATAAATCAGTTTCTCAGATTTAAAAATCCAATTCAGAGTACCATTGCAGCGGAAAAGTCAACGAAACATTCAAACATTATTTCTTTTTAAGACAAGAAAAGGTCATCCATGGTTGTCTTAATTATTAAAAATAGAAATGGGCTTCGACTAGAAACATATTATCCTTAAAACAAAAATGTAATTTGAAACATTCAAAAATGATAACATGACGAAGAACATCGACTAGAACTTCCTTGGGACCTCGGGTAGTCTTGTGCACCTCCAAGCAGTAATCCCATCCACGTGCAACCTGAAAAATCATTCTAACATACACGCTAAGTCAGCTTGAGCTGAGTGAGTTCATGTTTTAATCATTAAAGTATTTTAAAGACCAACCAAGATGTTAAACATACGACTTCCATAATGATATATAAATAACATCAATAAATCAATAAATAAACTTTCCTCAGTCAAGCACGTAACACGGGTCACATTCCATCAAGTCCAAAACACAAAGTTAAGGACCCGATTAACCTTCAACCCAAGGACAGATAAACTGTAAAGGGATTTTACATTCATTCACCCCAAGGATAGATAAACTGTTAGGGGATTTTACATTCATTCGCCCCAAGGACAGTACTTCCTGTCCCGGAACACATTCACCTTAACCCCCAACAGGGAAATCAAGGAATTTTCTACATTCACATTCGACCCGGTCACGGCTTAACAAAAACATAAACGTGGTGGCCACACACACACACATAAACATAACATAAACATCAAACTTTCAATCTTAGAAGCATAGATAGTAAAAATAACATAAACTATGCAATATCATTCAAATGCTTCAAAAGGGTAAAATCGTCATAAAACGTGTATGCTAGCCCAAAACGTAAAACAGTTAAAAACGGGCATCATGAAACTCACTTGAAATGAACCACACAAATATCATAACCGGATCTTCTAGCTAACCACTCACAAATCAAAACCCTGAAACAAATCACAAAACAATCACTAACTAGACCGCGACGACTCGTTTATTCTACAAGACGTCCCAATGGGCTTGAATGGGTCCATGTCCTCACCCAACATTCACATTGACCCACAACAGCCCCGGAAACCTTACACTACCCTAATTTCCCTACCAACATAGACACCACTAATGATCTCCCCAAACTATGCCCGTTTACGTTTATCGTGTCAAGTTTGTGCATTTAACGAACTGGTTAACCAATCACCGAACCAACCACCCCATTTTAATAACATTAGGAAATATTACAGCCCACTCATCATCATTTAACCTCCCAAGTTGATTGGGATTGAAAACTCATTCTTTTTCCCTTTAGATCACCAAAAACCGATTTTTACGTGTCATTACGATTCGATTAAGGGGTTACCAATCTAACTAGCCCCTATGTCCAAATAAAATAATTTCCTACTGCCCTTACACTATCATGAGACTCCTCAAACTGATCGGCTCGACTATTCTTTCACACAACACCCGAAACACAACAATTACCGATTTCAACACTCAAGAACCCTAGAAATCGGTTTTTAACAATTTACCTATCAAACGAACTCCAATGATCATGAAATTTTAGTATGATATACTAGACATATCTGGGAAACTTTTGACACCAAAAACTCCAACTTTTGACCTCATGAAGCATGCCAAACAAAAATAATCCGAATCTGTCCCTAGCTTACGGAACGGCTCAATTAACCCTCTTAACGACCGAGATAATGGAATTAAATATCATGAGAGTGTCGTAGACACCATAGACTCCAGCAGATAGGAATTGAAATAAGTCGTTCAAAATCGAAGGGTTTGGAGAGGATGAAAGGGGCGGCCGCTAGAAGGAAGTAGGGGGGGCTAGGGTTTGAGTTATAATTTTAAAATGTTACAATCTAGTCCCTGCACTTAGTGAACCCATCCCCCTTGTCCCCAAACTAATAATAATACTTCTTTTACATGTCCAAGAGTCCCCGAGCCCTCAAGCGAAACCCTATAAGTAATTACAAACTTTACACTCGCGTCAGTCGGTTTACGAGAATTTTCGGGATGTTACATGTAGTTTGCAATTGATCCTCCTTACTCCCAAGCTAGGTAAGAAAACTCCTTGGACATGCCCAGAGGTCCCCGAGCCCTTAAGAGAAATACAAGAAATAAATCCACAAACCTTACACGCGTGAAGTTCGGCTAACGAGAAATTTAGGGATGTTACAGTACTAGTTAAGCTTACAAGCACACGGCAAGCCCCATGATGTTTGTAACCGGTGGTCGCACTCCGCCCCCGTATCTTGCAATGTTTCAAGAACCGCCAGCTCTTTGTCAAGTTTCGTGATAGCAAAAAGTGACCCTATTATATAGCTTTTCAAACAAAGTCAACTTATGGTACTTCTTCATCCTAACACGGGAGTCTTCAAGGTCGCACCGATTTCTTCCATTTGGGAATTCACCACTTTAAGGGCAAACGCCGCAATAGAGTCTATCGAATTGTTCGGCCCCGGAAGATATCTCTTCAAGTTCGCTTGCTGGACCTCTACTCTGTTTGTTGTATGCTCGCCGAAGTTTAGTCGGTCGTCAATCCAGCAGGACACGAACTTCTGTTTGTAGGGTACCAACCAGCTGTCGCGAATATAATACCAAGCCTCTGCAAACAAATAATAAAAAAACAATTTAGGCAATGTACAACTAGAATCTAAAATAATGTGTACATACGGGACAAAGACTTACCACGTCTGCCGTGTCCAGCTAACGTTGCTTCCATTTGACTGCAGTTGTAGTCGAACATAGATTTTGTTGGCGACTCGTACAGTACTTTCCACCAGTAAGAGAAGGATTCAAAGATATCTGTCTGAAAAAGACCATTATGTTTTTTCTTTATGTTCTGCATGATGTGCCACCTACAAAGGTTTTTGGTAGCATTGGGAAAGACTGTTTCACATGATTTCATCAAGGCTTGGTCCTTGTCAGTCAGGATGACACGCGGCTCCTTACAATCGACGAGCATGTCTTTAAGTCGTTCCAGGGCCCATGTGAAGTTACACTCTTGCTCCCTAAAGATAACTGTGTGCGCAATACAGAAAGACTTTGATGTCGACGTCACACCAACAAACTGAACAAACGGCCACTTGTACATGTTGGTGTTGTACGTCGTGTCAATCAACAACAAATCTGGGAACGCACGCCACATGGTATGCGGCTTCTCGTGACAAAAGAGAACATTCTCCGTCCTATTGGTGGAAGGATTCTCCCATGTGTAAACGGTAAACCCATGGGTTTGAAGAAAGTTTTCAAGTACCTACGTTGGGTTTAACAAAAAATTAATAAATATTACAAATATTCTTATTAAACATCATAATTATAATAAAATTAATATAATAAAATGATATTATAAATAATATTCTTATTAAATCTTACAGAATATATATATTTTATATATGATAAAACAAAATAATATATATTCAAAATAATATATATTAAAAAGAGTTCTACAAAATAATAATATTCTAACAAAAAGTACCTGCATGGGGGTGTCACCAATTTTATCTTGGTCATCAACAAGCTTCACGACGTTGTATATGTCCCTAGTAATACATTTGTTACCGGGAAAGCGTTGCTTTATGGCTGACTTAATTTTAGCAGGCCTCAGATCCTGCCTATGCAACGTCGCAACCATATCAATTTCCTCGTCGGTCAGTTTTCTTAGTGCCGGGTGCCCCTCCTCAAACAAAACGGGATCGTGGTTGTGCGTCTCGTTGACAACCTCTAGCTTCCAACAATCACCTGGCGCGTTGTACCTCCCGACAAGTTTAAATGGACAACCCCTTTTAATACTCCCTATATGCCTCACCGTTTCCTTGAGTTTTGGTTCCCCACCTCGATTGCATACAAGTTCAACACTTTTGTTCCTTGAACGTTGGACAGAGATAACACAACCATGCTCCCGTCCTGTCTTCTTAGCCCAATCCACCAACTCAGCAACAGAATTAAAATACTGATATCAAGCAATGTAAATAAAGTAATATTTAGTAATGTGTTGAAAAAGAATAATAATTTTTTTTAAAAAAGGTCATACACTATTAGTTACATAAGAAAATGTCGTCTCCCGTATGTAACGATCATCATCATCATCATCATCATCATCATCATCATCATCGTCAACATCGTCATCACGTCCTTCGCCGTGAGCCTCTTGAATGCCATCAACGACGTTGCTCGTGACTGGTATTGACATGTATGGTTGATCTCCTAAAGGTAACCGGTACGAATTATGGGTTCCGTAATACGGACCGTCTACATGTAACTGCTGCGAAGACTGACCATAAGGCTCCTCGACTCTGGCCTCATATGTATTCAACGATGTCCTATTATCCTCCGGCCACGAAGGGTGACTACCGCCGTATATGATGTACCCCTGATAAAAAAAATTGGCAACGTATAATATTTAAAAAATAACTAACGCGCTATTGTACTATATAAATACACTAAATAACCTGGTCAGGATTTGGTAAGTGGTACTGCTCGATATTTCCATACCCCTGCTCATGGTTCGAGTCGGGAAGTTCATTCAAATCTGGCAAGCCCGACTGCTCCGGCTGATCGTTGTATGCGTAGCCCGACTGCTCGTCGTTCCCGTCACCAAATAAAATATCATATAAATCCATTATATTTTAACAAACACAAATACAGGATCTATATCTTAACAAACACAAAAACATTCGATGTCGAGACACAAGATGAATGGATAATATACGTACAGAAAGGGAGACGGATGTGACAAAATCAAATTATTGACTTGATCCGTCGCGTATCGGCCGATCCGCGGCGGATCGTGTACGATGTATGACAGACTTGATGGTCCGAGGTTGACGTGTACCCGATATGTGGCGGATCGCCCAATCCGTCACGGATAGGGTACAAACATAATAAGACAAAAGCTTTTGACATAATAGGACAAAAAACCGTGATCCTTGGCGGATCGGGCGATCCGCCGCGTATTAGGTGGGTGTTTTTATTTTTGAGTGGTGTCTTTAATAGGACCCCTAAAATATCCATCTGGAAATAGCATATCCGGAGACAAGTAGTCATACCATACACATGTCACCATATTCACAATCCCTGTTGACTTTTTTGTGTGTCCCCATTGCACGTCCAAAACTTCACCTTAATTAAGTATAATGTTGACTGACTGTCATGTACATCTTCTTGACATCATCTTGACATTAATCTCTTAAACAGCTTAATGGCCAGTTGCATAAGCTGTATTTTAAGAGTGTGATGTGGAGATTGCGTGTTTTTATTATCACTAGAGCTCATGTTGATGTGAGTTTGAAGTATGTAGGAACATTTATATGTTTTTAAATTTTGAATATATTTTTTTATTTTTCTCTAAAATAGCCATTGGAGGGTGGTGGGGTGTGTTGGCTAGGTGGGATGGCCTATAGCATTGGTCTGTGCCATGTCCACTTTCTCAGACTCCATCAACACGGCTTGCTTGCCACATCCACGTCTGTGACTTCCTGGCTTCTTCGGGATTTCTCCGTTGTGGTGCTCTAAAATCTTTGTGGACTCTGTCTCTCATGCTTAAAGAGATTTGGAAAATCAAATCTCTTATGCTCCCGTAATTTTCTCGAACAATGAAAATCTTTGTTCGTGTATAGACCTATATATACATGACAGATTATGAGACATCATCTTCATCTTATACAAATTATGGATCTCTTGGGAACCACCATGTTTGATTCCTAACATAGTTTTCCTTTATCAAAAATTTGCATATCCCTCTTGTAAGGAATGTTATAAGGTCGTTTGTAAAGGCCACATGCATTGCTTTGGTCATTTAAAAAGGGACAAATAAAATACCATTAAAAACCAATATACTTTCTTGTTTTGCTTACAAAAGTCTTTTAACCCAAATTATGTACATTAAATTTCTTTTACTTGTTAAACTAGGTTAGTGACCCGCGTAATACTCGGGTAGCAGAAAATAAATTTGAATAATAGTATAAAAATGATTAAATATTACATAAATAATATAAATATTTAAAAATTGGTGAGACTTTTTGTTTCATGCGCTCGTTATATTGAGCCAGGGGCAGATCTAGGTACTTCGAACGCGTTCACGAGAATCCACTGAGTTTCGAAATTTATATAGAATAACTATAAAAATTATTAGAGTGAACCAATATACCATATGGAACTCTGGTCTAGTGGTAAACACCCTTCTTTTAATCTATAGTAGACCTTGGTTCAAAACCCTTTTCAGGTCCGTCTCAACGTACTCGGAGACCTAAAACTAACTAAAATGTTGAGACCTTTTTATTTTCTTTTCTTTATGCGTATAGCGTTATAGAATATACAAGAATTATAGAATATGAATCATATGCCGTTATAATGGATATGAAGCAATTATCCTTAGCTTGTGGCTCATCATTGAGTTGCTAATTCTAAATGAACTCTATTTTCAAAATCTCATAATACATAACTTTTATTTAAGATGGAGGCCCTATAAATGATTTATAATAAATCTGGAGGCCTAAAGTCATTGCCTTATTTAGCTTACTCACGAGACGGCCCTGACCCTTTTGCAACTTACTTTGTTAATTTAATTAATTCCTTTTTTTTGTTCGAAACTCCTTTCTAACTTCTTTTGTTAGTTTTATTCCTTTTTTTTTTTCTCGCGTGTTAGTTTTATTCCTTTTTCTTTCTTTCTATCTTTATAATCCTTTATTCTTTTTTACCAGCTTACTATTTCTTAGTTTGATTATTTTTATTTCTTTTATTTTTTTAATTTCTTTTAATCTTAGTTCTTTACCCATCGTAGCATCGGGATAGAACACAACCGTCCTCCACTTTCATGCGCCTCCTTCCTAGTCTCCACCCTTGTTTTCAGATTCCTTCACTTCAGTCATAGTTAGGTAATTATTTTGATGTTTTGCTTCAAAGTATTTTTGTTTATTTATTAAAATTAGAATTAGAATGAATGATATGTTAAAATATGTTAACTGAATTAGACAATTAGGGATGTTTAAATTTGATTTGTGAATATTAAGAGATATTTGTAAAGTGAACCATCAAAAATTCAATCATTATCTTCAAGTAGATACCAACTGTAAGAAGTTTTTTTTAAACTTATAGACAATCATATCTATTTTATGTATGTTTTCGTTTCTTTGACGATATGACGATGTTTGTTTTTTTTGTTAATTTATCGTATGTTTATAATGTAATGAATCTTATACGACCTGAACCGTTGAACCGGCCCAAACCTTCGAATCGACCCGAAAAATTTTATGCCTGTTCATACAAAATTAAGCATCTTAAAACAGTGAATCCACTGGAAAAAAAATTCCTGGATCCGCCATTGTATTGAACATTTTTGTTCCATTCTAGTATTAAGACTATCTTTTTAGTTATTTAAGTGTTATATTGAGAGTTTTTACATAACGTTTGAACCTACGATTTGTTATTTGGATAATGTGACTGATGCTTTGGTTTGGTCTAAACATGCATTGCAACTTTTAGTAACACTTAAGGACTGTTGCATTGGTTTCGTCAGAATCCATCGCCATTTGAAGCCTATTTTGAATAGTTGTCACAAAGGTAAATGTGACAATCATATTAGCAAACAAAACAAATACTTAAGACTACAATTTGGGGTTGTTGCTTATTATCTGAAATGGAACTGTTCTTTTTGAAACTGCAAAAGATCAGCTGCAAATTGGATTGTTGCATAATGTTGCATACATTAAAAACAACTCTTTAGCGTAAACGATTCGGAAAAAATCCCAAACTGTTTCAACTATAACAAAAAAATTGTAACCTAAACATCCCCAAAAAATTCCAAAATGTTTCAAATTAAACAAAACAATTTCAACCTAAACATTCCTAAAATTCTAAACATTTCAACTTAAACATTCCAAACTCTAAAAAAAACACCAAAAAGAACAAATAAAATTGCAATGGAGCAAAGCATATCAGTTTCTGTATGGAGTAGCAACAACTGGTAACCTTCTTCCGTTTAGCCTTTTCATTAGCTTTCCCCTACCATGGAACTTTGCATGATCTATTATTATATATACTACAGTTTTAATTTATAAACCAACTTGGTATCCTGGGCCTTCTACCCCAAAATGAGTCTCCTCTTGCTTCTACAGTTTTCTCAATACACTTTCTTAGATATTTATCATACCACAACAAGTTAAAACAAATTTTGTAAATCAAGAAGAAAATTAAACTTGCTTCTATATATATTCAGGTAAAACGGGTAGTTATTGGAGACATATCTAAACATAAGTAGTCTGCATACTAAGTAATATATTATTTTAAAATTTTTAATGTTTGTCTAACTTTCTTGAGTGAACATAAAATTTTTATGACCTGAAAATAAAGGGGTTGTTTTTAACCGTGTCCATAATATCTTATGGAACATGACCCGAAGCTAGGCAATACCCGATTACAAAAAAAAAACTCGAACTTTACGAACTATATTAAACATTAGACATGAATTAAAACGAAAAGTTCTGTGGGGAAAAGGCAACAGTCCAAGTGTCACACCCCGACCAAAGGCGGCGGAACATGCCAGGGTGCAACATGATTGGACAAATACACAAGACACTATTTAAAGTGACAATATTTAATCAACTCATTTTATTTCATAAATCAATAAACAACACATCTCGTTCATACAAACAAATTGAATACAAGTAAACAATTATATAGTTCGTTTTACTAATATCCTAATAGTCTTGGTAACGTTTTTCGTCAAGTCCTTGAGTCAACAAAAGTCAAACCTGTAACATTTCATAAAATAAAGTTTATCAACACAAAGGTTGGTGAGCAATTCATAAGTTTGAGCATATAAGTATATAGTAATAAAAAGCCACAAAACTTGTATACGAAACGATAAATAAAATCAATAACTTGGATAAATAGATATCGCTAATAGAATTATGTTAGCGACACCTAGCTATAAGGGGATGTTAAATAATCTAGGATTTTATAGTTATTGTTAATTGCATTGCGATAACGACACCTTGCTATAAGGGGATGCCAAATAGTCTAGGATTTTATAGTTCCACCAACCAAAAGTGATAAACACATAGGCATATAATCATAGAACACCAAATCGAGCAATTATTTAAGTAAAATATACAATAACGATTGTGGATTAAGATTCAAGTATAAAGCATTTAGTTTGTTACGTCTAACCACCTATCCTATAGTCTTGTGGCTCTTATACCAATCTATCACACCCCAACCAAAGGCGGCGGAACATGCCGGGGTGCAACGTGATTGGACAAATACACAAGACACTATTTAAAGTGACAATATTTAACCAACTCATTTTATTTCATAAATCAATAAACAACACATCTCGTTCATACAAACAAATTGAATACAAGTAAACAATTATATGGTTCGTTTTACTAATATCCTAATAGTCTTGTTAACGTTTTTCATCAAGTCCTCGAGTCAACAAAAGTCAAACCTGTAACATTTCATAAAATAAAGTTTATTAACACAAAGGTTGGTGACCAATTCATAAGTTTGAGCATATAAGTATATAGTAATAAAAAGCCACAAAACTTGTATACGAAACGATAAATAAAAGCAATAACTTGGATAAATAGATATCACTAATAGAATTACGTTAGCGACGCCTAGCTATAAGGGGATGCCAAATAGTCTAGGATTTTATAGTTATCTTTAATTGCATTACGTTAACGACACCTTGCTCTAAGGGGATGCCAAACAGTTTAGGATTTTATAGTTCCACCAACCAAAAGCGATAAACACATAGGCATATAATAATAAAACACCAAATCGAGCAATTATTTAAGTAAAATATACAATAACGTTTGTGGGTTAAGATTCAAGTATAAAGTATTTAGTTGAATAAGTATGAAATGTCACCCCAAAACAAAAGATGGAAAACAGGGTATGAAAGTACTCACGTTCAAGTAATAAACTTGAAAGATTGAAGATTTGATGCTAAACCGGAATGACAGGTTTAACGAGCAAGCCTAAATAAATGAAGTCTTGAATTAGAAGTGTTGTCTTGAAATTTTTTAAGTAAAAAATAAATAATGAGAAATGCAAACAATTAAAGTTTAAGGTTTAAAATGTAAATAATTAAGAATTTATAACAATAGTCCTTTAAAAATGTAAGTTTGCTCGAATCCGGGTTAAATTATCTAGCCTTAATATTTACTCAACCTATGTTAAGTAATAAGGTGGTTAAAAATGCAAAAATGCAAGTCTCTTAATGATAAGATACTAAAACGGGTTTTTATCATGTGTTCGGGTTGTTGGTTCGGGTCTTGATAATTGGTCAAACCCAAAGTCAACTTTCCAAAATATTAAATGTTTTGAGATAACTCATAAAAATCAAGTAAGACTTAACCAAGTATGTAGTTCTATTGTTTTAAAACTAACAACACACGTTAAGCGAGTGTTCGGTTTTTTCGGTCCAAACTTTATTATGAGATCAAGTTGGATCCAACATTTCCAAGTACTTAAGAAAATAATTAAAATCAGTTTATAAATTATTTTTAAAGAAATATACAAGTCTTGATAGCTAAAAACACACTTGTGTGTCTTAAACGAGTAAAAATCGGTTTAGGGTTTAAGGGTGTGTATTATATATGTTGTACCACCATATTCAAGTTTTAATAAAATTATATAAGCTCATTAGAATGAAAGATTTAACTCAGTTTGACTTTTAGAAGTCAAACCTTCAAGAACAACTAAAATAACAACCTTGAATCTATGAAGTTTTGAGAGAGTTTTTGAAGATGTAGCAGGGGCAAATGAAGGGAAATGGTGGTGTATATATAGTAATGGTGGTGGTCAAATATGAGTGTGAGACACAAGAATTTTCATGCAAAATGGCTCAAGACAAGACACAAAACAACAAAATTTCAGATTGCTGCAGGTTTGAGGCCGCCACCCGCGGCTGCCCTAGCCTTCCTAGCCACTAGGCGTGGCGCCCAGGATGGTGGGGTTTGGTCAGCTTGTCATGCGTGGTTTGTTTTGCGTCCCTGGAGTTCGTTTTTAATGTAATTTGATCGTTTTTAAGTCGTTTTCGAATCCGTAAAAGGGGTTTTTCAAATTGAACATGTGGGAATGATTTAGTAACATAAAAACCAACATTTTATATATTTGAAATGTTCAGAACATAAATCGGGTCGGTTTACGTGATAAACGAATAAACAAACGAATACAACTAGAACCCGAAATTGACGAATGCCACAGTATCCCCAACTTTTTCGAAATTTCGTCCCAAAATTAAAAATAAACCCAAAGGAAAGGTAAATATTAATGAATGTCGCTTTTGGTAAAACAATTGCATGAAAAATTTTTAAGCAAAGAATTACATCAAATCCTTGCATGATTCGAAAAACGTTACAGATGATAAGCATAATAAAGGCACTTATATATAGGATGTACCGGCGGCGTATCCACCATGCTCTTATCATGATTCACATTTCTATCGTTTTTTTTGCCATCATTCTCGGGTATGAGTTATCGCACATAACCGCACTTACTATGGCTTCCATATGGGGATTTCGATAATTAAGTGTGCACCCATAATTATTTAGATTGTCGTATGGTCCACATGGTTAGTCCCATTGTGTGGTTTAAAAGACATATTTATTTTGAAATCTTAAACATTAGAAACGTACATAACTCTGTTGAATTTTACATATATTGATAAAACTATACCAGCGGTTGGAAATTTTGAGGTTGACTTTTTAAATAAGTAGGAAAATGGATTAAACAATTGAAACAATTATATCTTAAAATATAAACCAAGGTGAAAATATCAATTTGATTTAAATGTGTAAAGACGATCGAATAATATAAAATTTAGGGCAAACAATTACAAAATGAGATTTGAAGTCAAATGTCCTCAGTGTGAAAGAATAAGTAAATCATTAAAATACATGGTTGAAAGTCGGGTCACTAAATTAGTATAAAATCCAATGAGTGAAATTTTAATTATGAGAGCTCCGATAAAAGGAAGTGTGAAATCCAATAAATAAAAACGAGAATCCAAGGAGTAAAAATGAAAAGTCCGATAGGTGTAAATGAGAAGCCCAATTAGTGAGTACATAAGGTCAGGGTAAACAACGTTACAATTAACAATAATATCATACGATGAGTTTCATACGTGTACAAACTTGAGGTTATAAGTAATTGAGAATATGATTGCGTAGAATGTAATAACATGAGAATGATGTGAGTTTCTTGGGGTGACGCATACGTATAACAACATAAATAAAATAGCATTTGATTAATAACCAAAACAAACGATGAAATGTGATAAAACGTGAATACGACCACTATTGTGAAACCATTTATATAATCGTCATTATAATAACGGTTTCTAATAGCACCAAAACTTGCGGACAACCACACATAGTCCGCTTAATAGCTCAAATGAAACGAGGTAGAATGATGCATAGAATCGTGTTTATATAAATGCTCAAATATAAATAACATAGTCATGAAAATATCGTTTAAAAGATAAACGAGATTTTGGCGAAGTTAAGGTTTTGAAAGTATTACACAAATTGTTATTGAATAGTTTGAATTTGGTCAAGAATAATCAAGACACAAAATGAAATCTCATGTGCATAAGTTACCATCGAAACATCTCATCAATAGAGAAGAAAATCGTAATAACGGCGAGACTCGTATAAACAATGAAATATGTAAGTCACGTATCATGTATAATAGAATAAAATTGGGAATGAAGCCTTAAGTAAAGGCATTCAAGTGTTTCCAATAAAAAGTACATAATAGCGAGGCATCGCAGTATCACGTAGTTAGAGAAACATTTAAATTATTATCAAATTTAGATCTTGCAAGTCAAAATGTTAAAGGAAAATTTTTTTTTTTGCATAAACAAAGCTATTGTGATGACAATAAACCATGAAAGTAATGATGCTCGCGATAATAAGAAGTAATAATTCGCATAAATTGTTATTGAACAAAGTTCATGTCACATTATAAAGTATTCATAAATGCGTCCCAAAAAGTTTCGTAAAGTCAAGGTCATTAAGTTTATGAAAAATGATGAAGGTTGTAATTTGTTATAGAATAATTCTCGAATTCAACATTTAAAATGAAACCTCGTATTAATAAAGTTATTATGAGATTTATCACCTTAGGTGACAATAATTAAACTCTTGAAATCATACATAGAATCGTTTAATAACCTTTGAAAACAAATCCTCATAATAGAATTTTGTTGCCATGACAAATCTTAGATTTTTCAAAGATGGTTTATAAGATATGGACATAATATGTAAATCATTAATCTTGAAAGAGTCTATAATCTATAAGTGATTATTTGAACACATGAGGTTGTTATAAATACACTAGTTGTATATATATACATAAAAAAAGTTTAAGGGTAAAACGAAGCTTGCGTGCGTAGGGAGGGGTTTTAGGCTTCGAACGGTGAACGGTTTGGAAATTTGGTTAAAAGTGAGCGTGTTTCGGTTGGCTTGCGTAGTTAGGTTTTCTTGAGTTGGATTGATGGGGTTTGTTGAGTTTAGGTCGTTTGAGTGGGTTAGGCTTAGATGATTTGTATGAGTAGTGATTGGGCTATTTGGATGAGATTTGCTTATTTGAGCTCGGGTTAAGTTGTCGGGTTGAATAAGTCGTCCTTGACTAGTTTGGATTGAATTTGGTCTATACATGTGTTTGCAGGGAGTGTTTGGGCTACTATTTTGATATCAACTCTATCGTTGGATGGAAATGGTGTGGCGACACGGTTGGTGATTTGACATAGCATGGGTCGAAGGATTGAGTCATAATTGGGTAAACTTTGGTTTGTATATGTTCAAGGCATTTGTGGGTGTGTTTGTCGGTGTCTTCGAAGTATGGGTAAGTGAGTTTGATAGGTTTTCATGGCGTAGAAACGATGGTATTTAGGGCTTTTTGTTGGGTTGGTTTTGTACATCTTGGGTTTGCTTGGGGTTCGAGTGGGTGAGGGTATAACTTTGGTAGATTAGGTTTCGTTCACCTTGAGGATAGATTTGATTGTGTGGGAAGAATTTTGAAGTAGATGGATGGTTTGATTTAAGATGGTATTCTGAGGTGGGATACGGGTGTTTGGAAGCTCATGGTTGCGTTTAGGGAAAATCTTGACTAATAACAATTTTTAAATTGAAAAATTCAAATGTATAAATATTGATTGAAACATTCATGAAACTTTTGATAATTAAAGCACGAATTAATATATATTTTATAAATAAAATATTGCAATCCAAGCTTGTGAGTTACAACAATTATAAATTTTTGCTAAAAATTTTCCACTAAATTGAGTGTTGTTACGACACGTCGGGGTGGCTTAAGTTGAAAATAATCTATGAGGGAATTTTGAATCAAACAAGCCCGCGTAACGTAAATCGTTTTCTTGAACTATTTAAAATTAAGTAGAGGAAAAATATCATGAGAAACTAAAATAATAAGGTTTGCTTATTTTGAAGTTTATTGTAAAAAAATAAGAGTCAATTGTCATGAGGAAGCAAAATAAGTTTTATAAGGGTCAAAACAAAATTCATTGCTTATGAGAAAATAAGTATAAAAAGAATATGTGAATTTGAATGTCGAAATTTGTTATGAGGTATCAATATGAATGATGAAAGTCTGCTTTGAGTATAAAAATTTGCGCAATGAAAACTTTTACCAAGTTCGTTATTTAATATCATCTAACGAAAATATCATGGTAAATTAAAATGACCGGCATTGTGAATCGAGTAAGTGACATAAACGAGTTTTTTTTAAATAAAATCTCTATGAAGTTTTGCATGAGGATTTCAAGAAAGTTATAAGCTATAAGTTTGTGAATTTCTTGAAAAATCAAGGCGAAACTACCATAAGAAATTTAAAACGAGGAAAATCGTATGATTCAAATTTTATTTGTGAAAATTTATAATGAACCCAAAGATTGCATAATGAGAGTTGTTATGGAAATAAATTTGGGTAACGAAGATTCTACCATGTATATTATATAATATAGTGCAATTAAAATGTCGTGAGAAAATTTAAATAATCGATATTGTGAAATGATAGTTCCAAAATGAACGGGTTTGTTATAAAAATAAAGATTTTTATGGAAACTTATATGAAAACTTTAAAGGCAAGTTAAAATCTATATAATGGGAATTTACTTGAGAGTTTAAGGTAAAATTTATCATAAAACCTTTTTATTATGATGAAATTCATATGATAAAAATTGGGTTTATAAATAGTTTTAATGAATAAGGATGACATATTAAAAATCATTATAAATAGATCAAACTATGTGTGTGTGTGTGTGTATTCCCTTTTTTTTAACTTATATTGAAGAGATGGTAATAAACGAGATTTTGTAATGAAATCGTAGAATGAAATCAAAATGAGAAAACTAGTATAAAAACTTTACCATGTGAAATCAAAACATATTAGAATGAATCATAACGGTCAAATAAATTTATATAAAGGAAAATTTTGTGATGAGAATTTTATATGACAAAGTAAAAGAAGAAAATTTTGTTTAAATCTTTGAAATTCGTAAATAATGTCTTAAGATTAAAAGGCGGAAAAATCGTGCATGAACCACCATGACTTGATATTCCGACACTAAAATACTTTTTACAAAAACACCTTATTGGAGTCTAAACATGTGCACGTACCACTGCGTCTTCTTCATGTTTTCGACTCAAATAACTATTGTAACAAATATAATAAATCGGAATACAACGTCATGTCAAAACACTAGTCCACGAACCACCATGGTTCTATTGTTTTAACACCGAAAATTAGGATGGCGATCGGAACGCTCGCATTCGACTACTGAAAGTGGTCATCTCATATGAGACAATCTTTAAGGAGATTTGAAACAACGGGATCCAAGTTAAGCTCGTGATCCATAAAATACAATAAAAACTAATGTTTTTGCGTTTTAAGTTAAAGATACCTTGCAGTACTATGAAAGTGTGTGTATGTGTATATTTATGATTTGATGAAATAAATAAGTATATAAATAAACAAGTGTAATGAACAATCAAGTAGGGCAAACACGTATAGGCAACACGTATAAGGACCCTAAAGTAAATACTATACTAGGTTGTTACGTCTAACCACCTATCCTATAGTCTTGTGGCTCTTATACCAATCTATCACACCCCAACCAAAGGCGGCGGAACATGCCGGGGTGCAACGTGATTGGACAAATACACAAGACACTATTTAAAGTGACAATATTTAACCAACTCATTTTATTTCATAAATCAATAAACAACACATCTCGTTCATACAAACAAATTGAATACAAGTAAACAATTATATGGTTCGTTTTACTAATATCCTAATAGTCTTGGTAACGTTTTTCGTCAAGTCCTCGAGTCAACAAAAGTCAAACCTGTAACATTTCATAAAATAAAGTTTATCAACACAAAGATTGGTGACCAATTCATAAGTTTGAGCATATAAGTATATAGTAATAAAAAGCCACAAAACTTGTATACGAAACGAAAATAAAAGCAATAACTTGGATAAATAGATATCACTGATAGAATTACGTTAGCGACGCCTAGCTATATGGGGATGCCAAATAGTCTAGGATTTTATAGTTATCTTTAATTGCATTACGTTAACGACACCTTGCTCTAAGGGGATGCCAAACAGTTTAGGATTTTATAGTTGCAACAACCAAAAGCGATAAACACATAGGCATATAATCATAGAACACCAAATCGAGCAATTATTTAAGTAAAATATACAATAACGTTTGTGGGTTAAGATTTAAGTATAAAGCATTTAGTTGAATAAGCATGAAATGTCACCCCAAAACAAAAGATGAAAAACGGGGTACGAAAGTACTCACGTTCAAGTAATAAACTTGAAAGATTGAAGATTTGATGTTAAACCGGAATGACGGGTTTAACGAGCAAAGCCTAAATTAATGAAGTCTTGAATTAGAAGTGTTGTCTTGAAATTCTTTAAGTAAAAAATAAATAATGAGAAATGCAAACAATTAAAGTTTAAGGTTTAAAATGTAAATAATTAAGAATTTATAACAATAGTCCTTTAAAAATGTAAGTTTGCTCGAAACCGGGTTAAATTATCTAGCCTTAATATTTACTCAACCTATGTTAAGTAATAAGGTGGGTAAAAATGCAAGAATGCAAGTCTCTTATTGACAAGATACTAAAACGGGTTTTTATCATGTGTTCGGGTTGTTGGTTCGGGTCTTGATAATTGGTCAAACCCAAAGTCAACTTTTCAAACTATTAAATTTTATGAGATAACTCATAAAAATCAAGTAAGACTTAACCAAGTATGTAGTTCTATTGTTTTAAAACTAACAACACACGTTAAGCGAGTGTTCGATTTTGTCTGTCCAAACTTTGTTATGAGATCAAGTTGGATCCAACATTTCCAAGTACTTAAGAAAATAATTAAAATCAGTTTATAAATTATTTTTAAAGAAATATACAAGTCTTGATAGCTAAAAACACACTTGTGTGTCTTAGGCGAGTAAAAATCGGTTTAGGGTTTAGGGGTGTGTATTATATATATGTTGTAGCACCATATTCAAGTATTAATAAGATTATATAAGCTCATTAGAATGAAAGATTTAACTCAGTTTGACTTTTAGAAGTCAAACCTTCAAGAACAACTAAAATAACAACCTTGAATCTATGAAGTTTTGACAGAGTTTTTGAAGATGTAGCAGGGAAAAATGAAGGGAAATGGTGGTGTATATATAGGGTAATGTTGGTGGTCAAATATGAGTGTGAGACACAAGAGTTTTCATGCAAAATGGCTCAAGACAAGACACAGAACAACAAAATTTCAGATTGCTGCAGGTTTAAGGCCAACACCCGCAGCCGCCCTAGCCTTCCTGTCCCCTGGGCGCGGCGCCCAGGAGGGTGGGGTTTGGTCAGCTCGTCATGTGTGGTTCGTTTTGGTTCCCGGGAGTTCGTTTTTGATGTAATTTGATCGTTTTAAAGGCGTTTTCGAATCTGTAAAAAGGGTTTTTTCAAATTGAACACGTGGGAATGATTTAGTAACATAAAATCTAACATTTTATATAATTTAAATGTTCGGGATATAAATCAGGTCGGTTTACGTGATAAACGAATACACAAACGAATACAAATAGAACCCGAAATTGACGAATGTCACACCAATATTAAATGCAAACGTTATCTTATATAAGACAACATACTTAAAAATCGACTCCACTAATTGTAGTTGGTTTTAGCAAACAACCAAACACGTTCAAACAATCTCTTGCTAGTAAAAAATAACTAAACATAAGACACTTGTATTAATATTATATAAATATTAATACTTGAGGTTCCATGTGAAAAGGAAGCCTATAGGAGCACCTTCGAAAGGTTTTTGTTTGTAATTTTTGATGATTTGAGACACCTCTGCAAAGTCTCAACTGATAACACTAAGTTATATTTAATCCCTCTTATCCTCTTGCAAAGCTCCAACTGAACACTAAGTTGTTGTATTCAAAATATAATCCTCTTGCACCAAAATACTTAATTTAACAAGTTCTAAGTTGTGACCATTAATTGTATAAAAATACTTGAGGAAAGTAACTTAAGGTGATAAACTAATATATAAGGCAATATAAAAATGTAAAAAATTTAAAACATGAATAAAAGAGTTCATTCCCTAATCAATTTATTAATAAGAAAGTTTTTCATATTGTTATTTTTCATAGATATGTAGCATTAAATAAAAAATTCAATAAATATCACGTTGAATGTTAGCATCAAAAACATGTTTAATAATCAAAATAGACTTGCCTGATCCGTGTAGCAAACTCAATGAGTTGAACTCCAACACACACTCTAATGCCACGGTCAGGTTGTTTAGCTTTAATATCCTTGCAGATAGAACAAATAAATTATCTGTCAAAATTAAAATTTATAAGTGATCAAAACATTGTTGACTTTTAAGGTCAAACATATAGATTTTGAAGTTCAAAATTGACGGGGCGATACAAATTAAAAAAATAAAATATTAGACAACAGAAGTTCAAAATTGGCGGGGCAATACAAATTAAAAAAAATAAATTATCTCGCCTTTTTAAACAAAATCTTAATAATAAATTAACTGTATTGTACCTGTTTTGGTTCTCCATTCTTGCCACCAGTGTTTGATATGATGTGATCAGTTTCAGTTTCATTCCCATCAGCAACGGGAGCCGAAATTTCTTAACTTATTTATCAAAATTTTGTAAAACAATACACTATTATTACAATTCCACCAATTACTTATGCCCTTTACGACAGTTCAGTTTTAGATAACCATGGTCATATTCAACAGATAAGTGATTAAAATAGTAAAAGAATGATCCAACCCCAACACAGCTGAATACACACCAAAGAGATATAATCAAAGTGAACATTCATAATACACGACGTAAAGAATTAACAAGTTGCTTATCAGGTTCATGGAACCAATGATCAATCATAATACACATGTTGGACATAATTTCCAACTTAATAGGCTCGTCACATGTAGGTGACCGGGTTAGACCTATTGAGCCTGTGGGATTCATTAATGATGTAATGTGTGTATGGGGTTGCAATTAGGGTTTTATTTTATTTGGTAATGTCTTTGCTAACAAGTTATGTTATTCTATATAAACCGAGTTATGGTTAGACATTAGAGATAGACACGAGATGCAACCGAGTTAGGGTTCATCTAGAGAAAAACGAGTTATGTGTACAAGGGGTTTTTTGAGTTATATTTCCTTTATATAATATTGAGAGTTATTCAATATTAGTTATTGTGTGTTTACGTTTTGGTGAGTTATATAAATTCGTCCTTGAATTGGTATCGGGACATAACTTGTTATGTAACACCCTTGGCAAACACAACATCATCCCACTCTTAGGCTATCCCACATCGGCCGTGAACAAGAGAGATCACTGGTTCATAAGTAATGTCCTGCCTCTTCAATCACCAACGCGTTTTGGGCAACCAAAAATAAATCCGTGAGCTCTTCGTGGGCAGAGCGGACAATATTGGTGGTGCGAGGGGCCGGATGTTACAGTTGGTATCAAAGCCACTCTTGTGCCGTTCGGGATGTTGGGACACGCCTCATCGAGGACGATGAGTCCAAAAGGGGGTTGTCTGTAACACCCTTGGCAAACACAACATCGTCCCACTCTTAGGCTATCCCACATCGGCCGTGGACAAGAGAGATCACTGGTTCATAAGTAATGTCCTGCCTCTTCATTCACCAACGTGTTTTGGGCAACCAAAAATAAATCCGTGAGCTCTTCGTGGGCAGAGCGGACAATATTGGTGGTACGAGGGGCCGGATGTTACATGTTAGCAAAGACACTACCAGTTATAATAAAACCCTAATTGTAACCCCATAAACCCGTTACATCAGTAATGAATCCCACAAGCCCAATATGTCCAACTTAGTCACCTGTAACAACTCGGATTTATCAAATCAAGAAATACCCAACGCATTTCGATGTTCGGGAAATTTTATCGCGTTTATCAACTAAATTTATTATTTTAATGTTATTCTAAATTACTTATACACTATCTATTTTAAACTTTCAAGTAATGGCAAAAATGACCCAAATTGAAACTATTATCCCTTTTTGTATCCACTTTCTAACTATAGGGACTAGGGTGTTAATTCATATTATAACCCATTTAACCTGCAGCCCAGATCCGACCCGTAACCCAAACCCATTTCTCCTGTTCACGAATCCATTTTCAATAAACAAAGTCCTGGATCTTAATTAACGTGGGTTTTATGGAAATTAAATCATTGTACACATTATACATTCCTTTTTCGTCCACCCCGACTCTGTTGATTAGGAATCTAGATCAATATTGTTATGTATTAACTTATTTTTGAACCGACTTCACCTATTTATGGATATACATTAAAAAGACCATAATAATTCAATTAGTTCTGCAGACACCATCATATACATGTCGCTAATCAAAACCCTAAGGCTATTTAGATTATTGCAACCTCTGGATACCTTATTCATGATCGTTAGAAGGTCAGCTACCATTGCTCAAATTAACCACCTTATAATTAACGAGTAAGGTAATTGATTATATGTTTTTACTCGTTGTAATATGCTTTTAAATAACCCTAACCTAATTCGAACGAACACCGAGTCATTTAATCAATTTGATTTGCTAGGGTTCTTGGAGCACTGGTTCATTGTCTAGTTAAGTTTTATTATACGTGTTTGGAGTTTATATCAAAAGATCTAAGAGCATTCTCATCCCACCCCTCTTTTTATGTGAGGGGTGTTTTTATAATTTAGTGAGTGATTTAGGGTGTTGTGAGTGAAGAGTTTTTATATTTTAGAGAAAGTAGTGATTTTTCTGTATATTTGAAAAGTTACTGTTCACCCCCTATAATTTTTTAATATATTTTGAAAGTGGTTGTGAGTGAAGGAAAGAGAAAAGGTAATGATAAAAGGTATAAAAAGTATTATTTAATTGAAATGGAGAGAGAAAATATAGTGAGTTTTAGTGTAATTTTTGGTTTAGGGATAGGGGGTGGGATGAGAATGCTCTAATAGTGCAGTTGGTTTACGTTTGTTTGTTGTGTTTGTGCCGGCTGTGCTGCGCGGGTTCGAGTTCCGGCAGCACCGTATTTGATATTCTTTTTTTATTTATTTTATTTATTCAATTAAGCTTATATAATCATATATATTTAATAATTTAAATGATGTTATTAATATTATAATTATAATAGTTAATCCGTATTTGATTTAAAACCGGCACCTTAACTAATCGTTTTCCCGAACCTTGGTTAAAATCATATATGTGTGTGTGTGTGTATATATATGTATATAATAGATATTTGAAATTTATTTAAAAAGGTATTGTTTATTTTAAATACATAATTTATCTATTTACTTTACATAATTATTAAGTACTTTTTAAAAGGGTTATTTTATATAAATTGTTTATTATCTATTAATTTTTACTTACAATATTTATTTAAAAGAAATCCTTGTTTATAATAAAAAAATACATTAAACGTATTATTAGCTTAAAATAAATATTCAAAACGAATCTCTGTATAATCTATAAAAATCTTTATAAAAATTTATTTAAGTATTTTATATAATTAAATCATATTATTTACGATAGAACTTTGATAATAAAATTTATAATAAATTTAAAGAAATTAAATAATACTCCCTCTGTCCCATTATAAGTGTCCTAGTTTAACTTTTCAAGTCTTTCTTTTGCAACCTTAACCGTAAATATTTTTGTTCATGTCATATAATACTTGATGAAAATTATATCAATGTAATATACATTTAAAACCCAACCCATTCATATAGTTTACATCAAGTATTATATAACACAAACAAAAATATTGTCGGTCAAAGTTAAACAACAAAGACTGGAAAAATCAAACTAGGACACTTATAATGGGACGGAGGGAGTAAGTATTTTTGGCAAGAACACTCGATCATCAAAATCCCGAATTCCATATTTGGTCTTAGCTTCGTATTCAATCCATATTTATGGCTGATTGGTATTAGAGCCGATAGTTTAAGATAGGTCGTTAGTGGCGCCTTAGTAACATGCTTTGGAGCCTTATATGTGCTTACATGTTTGCCTTATGTGTTCATTTTATTTGTTTATAGCTTTCTTAGATAATTAATTATTTATTATTGTATTGTTATGCACACACAACTCCGAGGCTATGCCTCAACCTTCAAAGAAAATTTTTCATAAATATTTAAATCAAGGTAGATTGCCTTTGATTTTTGGGAAATTCCTTAAGAATTCCCTACTTTTGTTTTTACTCCTTCATCTTAAGACTAAATAGTATGATAAGTTCCTCTGGCCAAAGAGGAACACAACTGTCATATGACCTACACCATAGGTTGATTTTAATCCGAATTCACGGTGGTTCGTGGCTAAATTCGGTAAATTCCGATTATTGTGTTTCGTTATTTAATTGGTTAGTTGGGTGGAAAATCCATGGTATCCATGGGCACTTATACTATCCATTCCTCATCTTGTTTTGAATATAATTTTGTTAGAGTTCATCATACGTGGTGGTTCACGGGATGCTCCAACTACTCATATTTCCCTCTCGTTATTTAGTTTGGTCGGTTAAAACGCCATGTAACGCTCATGGACCGACAAACTCTATTGTATTGTTAATTCGTTAATTAGTTGGGACAGTTAATACGCCATGTAACGCTCATGGGCTGTCCAATTCAGTTACTTTTGTTCGTTAGTTTCGTTGGGCCATTCAAACTGCCATGGAAAGCTCATGGGAGGCCAACACACAATTTATGTTTCGTTTGTTTATTGTAAAGTTGACTTAATGAAATAAAAATTTACTTTAAAATTGACATCATCTCCTCGTGTAGTCATCACAAGTTAATCATATTGACTACATCATCTAATTACGCAATGTACCCCTTATCTTGTAATCTCTTACTTTTATTCCTCATGATACGACACAAAATCCCCACTTCTAAAAGAAAATTTTTTATAAGTTATCTAAGCAATTAACGTTTTATTAACTAAATGATTTCCTTAACTTATTCTTATAAATCGTTATTTTTTATCTTCGTAGAACGTCTTCCCTAAGAAACCACCGTCATCCTCGACATCAATCATCTGATTCTCATCGCCATCGTATAACCGCCTGCATCTCTAAGGAGATTATTGTTGCGATCCCTAGGATAGTAACCCAAATTCAAAACATCAATGCAACCGGTCCAACTTTTACTACTAATCACTTTCTGTTAACTGCAAATCATTTACCTCCACTCATCCCCATAACAAGAAACGTAAGAACCTTTCTGCAACAAATCCTACCCAACCGCAAACCTCCTCAAACAAGAAACCTTAACTCGGTCTTTTCCCGTTACGCTCCATTGCAGCCATCATCACCCAGTAAATCCCTATGCCGTCGTTGCACCCAATGCAAACATTATGGCCATTTTGCTAATACTTGTTGGGCCCACCTAATGCACAAGTCGTCCCGCAACAGCCTACCCCTCATGCTCAACCTGACGCCCCTACTACCCGTGCTTGCTACCCTTCAGGAGACCCTAATCCTCTCCGCATTATGTGCCCTCATATTTTCCAAAATAATCAAGTTCAAACTATAGTTACACCCTATTACACTTCCCATCAAGTCCAAACCTATTAATCCCTCGTCCTTAAAGCTCCTCTTGTCAAGCAAGATCATTCATACTTAACCGAAACTTATCAAGTTCCGCACCCGCGAGCTCAAGTTTACCAAGCCTACTCTAACCAATCAAATCTCTGGCAAAACGTACAAGCTCCAGTTATCCAAGCGATGCTGAATCAATTTACCTCGACTGCTCAAGCTCTTATGAATCAAATCATTCAGGATGCTCAAGTTTCAAGGTTCCAAGTCATGCGCAACTGAAGATTCAAGCTACTAGAAGACTTTGCCGCCCGATGTATTCTATCTTATTTGAACTTGAGTTTTCTGCTTTGTATCGACTATTTAATAAATTTTAATTAACGTTTTTATGATTTATTGAAGTACTAATTATGATTTTATATTGTTATGACCCTCAATTAAAGTTTAAAATTATCGAAGGGTTGTTTTATAAAATTCCCCATTTCAAATAACCAAACTATAATTTGAAAGATGTCTCTCTTATAACTCTTTTCCATAAAGGATTTCAATTGAAATTAATTTTCATACGCTTTTGTAAATCCACACGATGGGACGAATCATGTGGACCATCCGACAATGAAAATAATTATGGTCCAAAACATAATTATCGAAGTCCTCGCATTGAAATCATGATGCGTAAAATTGTGTGTCATAATAAAGAATCGAAAGTGGTTGGGATAACGGTACAAATGTAAAAATGATAAGGACATGGTGGATACACCGCTGGTACATCCTATATAGTGGGCTCTTATCGGATTTGCATTTGGAGCGTTGTTTTCACTATTCAAGTTCTATGTTATGATAAAATTTTAAATTATATTTTTTGAAAATTTTCCTTTCCTCAACATTTAATGGTTTTATTAAAGTATTCTTTAATTTCGGGACGAAATTCCCTAAAGTAGGGGAAACTGTAACAACTCGGATTTATCAAATCAAGAAATACCCGATCCATTTCGATGTTCGGGAAATTTTACCGCGTTTATCGAGTAAATTTATTATTTTAACGTTATTCTAAATTACTTATATATTATCTATTTTAAACTTTCAAGTAATGGTAAAAATGACCCAAATTGAAACTATTATCCCTTTTTGTATCCACTTTCTAACTATAGGGACTAGTGAGTAAAATTCATAATATAACCCATTTCACCTGCAACCCAGATCCGACCCGTAACCCAAACCCATTTCTCTTGTTCGCGAATCCGTTTTCATTCAATGAAGTCTTGGACCTTAATTAACGTGGTTTTTATGGAAATTAAATCATTGTACACATTATACATTCCTTTTTCGTCCACACCGACTCTGTTGATTAGGAATCTAGATCAATATTGTTATGTATTAACTTATTTTTTGAACCGACATCACCCGTTTATGGATATGCATTAAAAAGACCATAATAGTTCAATTAGTTCTGCAGACACCATCATATACCCGTCGCTAATCAAAACCCTAAGGCTATTTAGATTATCGCAACCTATGGATACCTTATTCGTGATCGTTGGAAGGCCGGCTACTGTTGCTCAAATTAACCACCTTATAATTAACGAGTAAGGTAATTGATTATATGTTTTTACTCGTTGTAATCTGCTCTCCAATAACCCTAACCTAAATCGAACCAACATCGAGTCAATTAATCAATTTGATTTGCTACGGTTCTTGGAGCACTGGTTCATTGTCTAATTAAGTTTTAATATACCTGTTTGGAGTTTATATAAAAAAGATCTGATACCGCAGTTGGTTTACGTGTGTGTGTGTGTGTTGTGTTTGTGCCAGCCATGGTGCGTGGGTTCGAGTCCCGGCAGCACCGTTTTTTATATTATTTTTTATTTATTCAATTAAACTTATATGATCATATATATTTAATAATTTATAAAAATCTTCATATAATTAAACCATATTATTTACGATAAAACTTTGATAATAAAATTTATAATAAATTTAAATACATTAAATAATAAATACTTTTGGCAAGAACACTCGATCATCAAAATCCCGAATTCCCTATTTGGTCTTAGCTTCGTATTCAATCCATATTTATTTTCCCGCAATTATTGTTACTTAGGATTTCTCGTCGGTATTTGTCCCGGAGAGCTTGATCTACCTTTATAGCTTAACGAATCAAATCTCTTTCTTAATTACTAAGGTGAGTAATCACTCCCCTTTTTACTTATTTTAAATCTTTTGGGGACATATGCATATTTACAGTAATTAACATTATCTAGTATTTAAAACTGCAACTGTTAGTCTTGTATGTTTAACAATTTATGTCAAACATGTTATATGCTTATGCTTTACTTGAATACATGTCGGAGAGGCCCAACATATTAGTAAGATCATACGCCCGTCGTGTTAGCCATCGTCCAGTTCACCTGGCATCGAGCTTACTGTAAGGCCCCGTTACCGGTAGCCCTACTTTGGTGTTGGATTTACTCATAAACACAGTTCTAAATATCAGAGTTAGTTAAAACTTTCGCGGAATAATATAAAACATCAACCATTCGTTACAAATCCATAATTTGTCTTTTAAAACATAACATAACTCATAACATTCAAAACATCATGACAATCTTCGGATGCCAGCCTCTTCAATCTTGCCATGTGTCTATCTCAAACCAGCTGTCTTCAATCCTGCCATGTGTCTATCTCGCACCCGAATCAAATAATACTGAAGCAGAAATACCGTTTACTAAAAACGTACCAGTCACGACATCCGGAATCTGCTTGGCTTGTTCCTGAGTTAGCATGTAGGCTCTAGTTCTCGGCCTAGCCTGATCAGCATCTTTCTTTCCACTACCTCCAGCTCCACCATCAGTACACTCCCTTGCCATATGACCCGTCTTACCACATTTGTAGCATGTGGGTTTTGCATCACATTCATTAGCATAGTGTCCCACCTTCCCACACTTATAACAGGCATTTGTCCCAAGCCTACACTCTCCACTGTGAGCCTTTCCACACTTATGACACACATCCGAACCAGTACCCCACTTGCACTCACCACCGTGGACCTTCCCACACGTCTTGCATGTCTTTCTCTCCCACACCTTCTGCTTCTTATCCTTAGGCTTCCATAACTGAGTACCTGGTCGTTTGATAAGAGCGACCCATTTCTTATCCTTCTTCTCTTCCGCCACCACATCGTCCGCCCCGTTACTGGTAGCCCTACTTTGGTGTTGGATTTACTCATAAACACAGTTCTAAATATCAGAGTTAATTAAAACTTTCGCGGAATAATATAAAACATCAACCATTCGTTACAAATATCCATAATTTGTCTTTTAAAACATAACATAACTCATAACATTCAAAACATCATGACAATCTTCGGATGCCAGCCTCTTCAATCCTGCCATATGTCTATCTCAAACCAGCTGTATCAATCTGTTAACCTGCGTGCATACTAAAAGTCAGCTATGCTGAGTGAGTTTTAGTTAATCACGTAACTTACTTTACATACACATATACGTGTCCGAAGGTACGCATTACATACTTAACATGTCCATCATTCTTTCATATACATTCATAACTAACCTTACATTATAAAGAGCATTCGCCCTACATACCTCGGATATTATTAGGGTCTGGTACCCTCCATCCTCGGATATTATTAGGGTCCAGTCTCCCTTCATCCTCGGATATTATTAGGGTCCAGTCTCCCTTCATCCTCGGATATTATTAGGGTCCGGTCACCCTTTCTTCCATATCTCCATACTATACCTTTCTATATACATAATCGTAAGTTTCATACGTACATATATACATCATTCATTCCTCGTATACAACAAATATATCATCAAACCATTACCTGGCAGTACATGCAATATCCGAAGATCGTTCACGTACCGATAAGAAATCATTCATACATTTCACATAATACATATATGGCATACACTTATCACTTAGGATAAGTGTATTTACTAATCACATCGAGTATGCACACAGCCCCGAAAACATAACAAGGAATGAGGCTAGAAACTCACCTGAAGTCGGTTACGTTCATCGTTTATAGTTATTCCTTTCTTCAGTTGGGCACAGCTTCTAACTGTATAATAATTACACGCATCAATTAACTATCACTACTCATATCGTGTATCTAGCCTAATCATTACCCTCAACGAACGGGGGTCCGGGGGCAGCGCCCCTGGCAGCGGGGTTCTACGGGCGGCAGCCCCTGGCAGGGTCCAAGGGGCAGAGCCCCTGGCTGGGGTCGAGCTACCAGGTCAGCTTGGAAAATTTCTATTTCTATTAACTGTCTTATCACATTTTCCATTCAAATTTTAAATCATAATTAATTTGTTAACTTAAAAGTTCAAGGGCTTCTTTGCAATTAAATCATTCTTTTATAGGCCAGGGACTGTTCTGTCATTCCTCCAAACATCCAGTTCGTTATTCAGTTCTTAACGAATGGGGATTCTTAACTAATGAGCCCCCATAACGAACTGACTATTGTAGCGAATTAACCCATATAGCGAACTGATCTGCATAACGAATTGACCTCTAAGACGAACTGATCTGGTCAACGAATGAACCCTATAACGAATGGGGTTCATTCGTCCCTCTCTTAACGAATGGCCTTAACGAATGAGCTAGTTCGTCCTTATTTCCTTAACGAATTACATGCTAGTTCGCTATTTTTCCGCTAACGAATTAGGGTTAGGTCAGAGAATGTCAGAAACATTCTCTGACACCTTAACCTCGTACATATCTTTTCCGGCGCCGCCTTTCCGGGCCACCATTGCTGGAATATCGCAAATCTCACCGGAAAAACGTATTTTCGCCGTTTTACACCGTTTTTCATCGTTTTTCGTCCCGTTCGACCCAGATCTGTGCTGGGGTGACCCCTAAGCTCAACTTAAGTTCGGTTTATACCCGACTCCACCCGAATCTCGTGACTTTAGCGATGTAACTGTGTCGGCTCGTTGTTTCTTAACTAAATATAGCGGGTTTGGGTCCATACAACATCATACTAACATACCTCGGGTTGATGCTCGGGTTTCTTGGTGATTTCGGCTATAGAGAGGAAGAACTAGAGAGAAGGCTTAAGTGTGTGTTTTGGTGGTGTATGGAATATGTGTGAATGAGGATTAAATGGTGATTATGGTTTATATATTTATGGATCATGGGCTTAAGCCCATGGTCTTTCCTTCTTTCTTTCATAACACAAGTCCATAAGTCATATCCATTTACCCAACACTAGCCCAACTCATGTTCTATTTATCTTAACCGATAATGACCCACTATAAAATAGACGAAATTTATTTTATTATCATAACCAAAAGTAGGATGGTACAAGTCTTCCCTCCTTAAAGAGGTTTCGTTCCCGAAACCTAACTATTACATAAACAAATTCGGGTAAAACTTGTGCATCTAATCCTCAGCTTCCCATGTAGCATCTGAACCCTTGCGATGCTTCCATATCACTTTCACTAGAGGTATAACCTTGTGATGAAGTTGCTTCTCCTTGTGGGCAACTATCTCGATCGGTTGCTCAATGTAGTTCAATTGTTCATCAATCTCAATGTCCATCAATGGCACGTGCGATGTGTCATCAGCAAGACACTTTCTCATATGAGAGACATGGAAGGTTGAATGAATTCCATCTAACTCTTCGGGCAAATCCAGCTTATAAGCCACTTCACCCACACGATCCATAATCTTAAACGGTCCAATGTACCTCAGGCTCAACTTCCCTCTCTTTCTAAAACGGATAATTCCTTTCCAAGGCGAGACCTTGAGCATCACATTGTTACCAACGTTAAACTCAATCGGTCGTCGCCGCTTATCAGCATACGACTTCTGTCTATCTTAAGCCGCTATCATTCTTGCTTTGATCTGATCGAACTTTGAAGAAGTTTATTGCACAACTTCTAGGCTTCCCATCTGTTTCTGACCAATCTCCCCCCATCACAACGGTGTTCTACATCGTCTACCGTAAAGAATCTCAAACGGTGGCACACCAATACTTGAATGGTAGCTGTTGTTATAGGAGAACTCTGCTAGATTCAGATGATCATCCCAACTTCCTCCAAAGTCTAAAACGCAAGCACGTAGCATATCCTCAAGGGTTTGGATCGTCCTTTCAGACTGTCCATCGGTTTGAGGATGATACGCCGTACTGATGTTCAATCTCCTTCCCATAGCTTCATGGAACTTCTTCCAAAATATCGAAGTGAATCGAGTATCTCTATCAGACACGATCGATAACGGCACTCCATGCTTGGCCACAACCTCTTTTATGAACAAATTTGCTAACGATTCTGACGAGATGGCCTCTCGTATGGGCAGAAAGTGAGCACTTTTGGTCAAACGGTCCACTATCACCCAGATGGTATCATGATGCTTAGCTGTACGAGGTAGCTTAGTTATGAAATCCATGGTGATGTGTTCCTATTTCCATTCTGGTATCTCTAGAGGCTGCATCTTTCCATATGGTTTCTGGTGTTCTGCCTTGACTTGCAAGCAAGTTAGGAATTTACTGACATAATCTACTGCATCATTCTTCATGCCTGGCCACCAGTAATCTCTTTTCAAATCTTGGTACATCTTCATAGCTCCTGGATGAATTGAATATCTTGACTTATGAGCTTCGTCTAAGATTCGACCCCTGAGATCTCCATGATGTGGAATCCACATATGGTCAAACCTAGTCTTAGCACCATGAGTGTTTTCCATCAACTCGTCTTGCTGACCAAAAATCCTTTCTTTCTTCACAAGCCCTTCATCTACTAACACCTTGACTTCACTTTGATGATTTCTTCAAAAAGACTTGAATTCATAATCAGCTGGTATGACTTAAACGTTGCAAGTACTTCCTCATTCTTACAGCTTAACGCGTCGGCGACTACATTAGCTTTACCAGGGTAGTACTTAATATCGCAGTCGTAATCCTTTATAAATTCTAGCCATCTCCTCTGCCTCATGTTTAGCTCTTTCTGCTCGAAGAAGTACTTTAAACTTTTGTGATCCGTGTAGATAGTAAACTTAGTACCATACAGGAAATGCCTCCATATCTTTAAGGCATGCACTACTGCTGCTAGCTCTAAATCATGCGCCGGATAAGTACTCTCATGGTCTTTCAACTGTCTAGACGCGTAAGCTATCACCTTTCCTCATTGCATCAACACGCAACCTAACCCACGATGCGAAGCATCGGTACAAACAACCAAATCCTCGTCACCATCGGGTAAAGCAAGGATTGAAGCTTGTGTTAGTCTATTCTTTAACTCCTGAAAAGCCTCTTCCAGAAACTTACCCCAACTGAATACTATCGACTTTTGGGTCATACTGGTCAACGGTGCGGCTATCTTGGAGAAACCTTCGATGAATCTCCTATAGTAGCCAACTAACCCTAGGAAGCTTCGTATATCAGTCGGATTCTGTGGAGTCTTTCAATTCTTTATCGCTTCAATCTTAGCTGGGTCCACGGTAATCCCTTCAGGATTAATCACGTGACCTAGAAATTGCACTTCTAGCAACCAGAACGCGCATTTCGAAAACTTAGCATACAACTTCTCTTTCTTCAAGGTCTCCAATACCTCTCTTAGATGCTCTGCATGATCAGACTCACTTCTAGAATAAATCAATATATCGTCGATGAAGACGATAAATGACTTATCCAACATCGGCCGACACACCCTATTCATCATGTCCATAAATGCTGCGGGAGCATTCGTCAGACCGAATGACATCACGAGGAACTCGTAGTGTCCATATCGCGTTCGGAACGCTGTTTTAGGGATGCCCGCCTCTTTCACTTTAAGTTGATGATAGCCTGATCTGAGATCTATCCGTGAGAACCAACTTGAACCTTGGAGTTGGTCGAACAGATCATCAATCCTTGGCAAAGGATATCTATTCTTACCGTAAGCTTGTTCAACTCGCGATAGTCTATGCACATTCTAATACTTCCATCCTTCTTCTTCACGAATAACACTGGTGCGTCCCACAGGGAAACACTTGGTCTAATAAAACCTTTGTCGAGGAGTTCTTGCAGTTGGGACATCAGTTCTTTCATCTCGGACGACGCTAGCCGATAAGGCGCTTTCGCGACGGGTTGGGCTCCTGGTATTAAATCTATCTGAAATTCTATCTCTCGCTCCGGTGGAAACCCCGGAAGATCCCCAGGAAATACTTCTGGATAGTCGCACACGATAGGAACATCTTTCATTTCTTTCATCTCGGCCGTGGCGTTGACAACATACGCCAGGTAGGCACCGCACCCTCGCCTTAACAAACCCTTGGCTTTTATCATCGAAATGACATTATGCCCATAACTTTCCTTATCACCATAAACCGCCACAGCACTACCATCCAAGGATTTTAACCTTATTATCTTACTCTTACACACTATCTGAGCTTCATACTCAGACATCCAATCCATTCCTAAAACCACGTCGAACCCTCCTAAGGTCATAACATACAAGGTAACAGGGAACTCATGTCCTTCTAACTCTATCTTACAGTCCTTAACCATTTTCATTATTCTAACCGAAGTGTCACTAGCGGTTTCTACTATAAAGGTTTCAGGCACTCGGCAATTTCATTTTAGCAAGCTTACTAAATGGTGTAGCTACGAAACTCTTATTCGCACCCGAATCAAATAATACTGAAGCAGAAATACCGTTTACTAAAAACGTACCAGTCACGACATCCAGAATCTGCTTGGCTTGTTCCTGAGTCAGCATGTAGGCTCTAGTTCTCGGCCTAGCCTGATCAGCATCATTCTTTCCACTACCTCCAGCTCCACCATCAGTACACTCCATTGCCATATGACCCGTCTTACCACATTTGTAGCATGTGGGTTTTGCATCACATTCATTAGCATAGTGTCCCACCTTCCCACACTTATAGCAGGCATTTGTCCCAAGCCTACACTCTCCACCGTGAGCCTTTCCACACTTGTGACACACATCCGAACCAGTACCCCACTTGCATTCACCACCGTGCACCTTCCCACACGTCTTGCATGTCTTTCTCTCCCACACCTTCTGCTTCTTATCCTTAGGGTTCCATAACTGAGTACCTGGTCGTTTGACAGGAGCGACCCATTTCTTATCTTTCTTCTCTTCCGCCACCACATCGTCCGCCGCCAAGTCATCGTAAACCATTTCTGCGAGTCCTACAGCAGAATCGAAAGTACCAGGTCTACTAACCTTGAACAAGACTCGAACATTATGTGGCAATCCTCTGATGTAACACTTAATCCGCTTGGCTTCAGTGTTCACCATATCTGGCACCAGCCTAGGCGGTTGAATTCAGTGGTGTACTCGCGGTGTGTTATCTTTCCCGCCTTCAGACTTAAAAACTTCATTTCAACCCTCTCGACCTCCGCATCAGCACAAAACCTCTTCATTACTAACTCCTTCAGATCATCCCACCTCATCGCCTTTACCTCTTCCCGACTCTTTCTCTGTTCCACACTTTCCCACCAATACATCGCCTCATCACCAAATGACTGGGTGGCATAACCGACAGCTTGGTCGGGACGACACTCGCTGATTCGGATAATCTTATCCATGGCGGTTACCCATTGTAGGGTAGCGATGGTGTCTCCTAACCCAGTTAGCTTCGGTGGGTCACAACCTTTAAAGGACTTATAGTTGCACCCACCCCGACCCCTTTTCCTGTCATTGACCTTCACAAACTTAACCTCACTCGAGGCCTCTCTTTCTCCTTCATCGTCTTTCCTACCAGCTCCTCCCGCTCCTTCAGCTGTTCTTTCATGGCCTCCAGCAGACCTCTCTGAATTCATGTTTTTAACAGTCGTGGCTACTGCTTGGACAATAGCTGCTTGGATTAAGGGATCTAGTTGAACCCCTTCATTGTTGTCAGGGTTTCTCCCAGCTGCGCTTCCTTCAGCTCCTGTATTGGAAGCTGTTTCTACCGAAGTTTGTTGGACAGACGAGGCCTACCACGACGTCCAGTGCGGCCTCTTGCTCCAACAACTGCCCTAGATCCAGCCACCGTATTCTGGAAAGGAAAACACAAACGTCATCACTCAAGGAACTATTAGTACAAGGATAGTAAGGATAAAAGGTAATAACAGTGGTCAGCTGTGATTAGCTGATCACGTTACTTTCCGTGTCCTATACACTTCCTCTTATGAGTCTATTTGTGTTGGTTCTACTCTAAACAGTTAATCGAACAAACAATTATCCCTAACATTCACATATCATTTCTGTAGCAATTAAGCTAACATTAACATAAATATTTAACCATACACTTTACCGTTACTGAGCTTGCTTGAGTGACACATGGCTACCTTGAACTGGCATCTTCTTTCTTTTCTTACATTAATCCCATTCTCTGTTCGAGTCTAAGCATGTAAGATGCTTAAATCTCTCGAACTTTACTCTGATACCAACTTGTAAGGCCTCGTTACCGGTAGCCATACTTTGGTGTTGGATTTACTCATAAACACAGTTCTAAATATCAGAGTTAATTAAAACATTCGCGGAATAATATAAAACATCAACCATTCGTTATAAATATCCATAATTTGTCTTTTAAAACATAACATAACATAACTCATAACATTCAAAACATCATGACAATCTTCGGATGCCAGCCCCTTCAATCCTGCCATGTGTCTATCTCAAACCAGCTGTATCAATCTGTTAACCTGCGTGCATACTAAAAGTTAGCTACGCTGAGTGATTTCTAGTTAATCACATAACTTACTTTACATACACATATACGTGTCCGAAGGTACGCATTACACGTTTTCCATTCAAATTTTAAATCATAATTAATTTGATAACTTAAAAGTTCAAGGGCTTCTTTGCAATTAAATCATTCTTTTATAGGCCAGGAACTGTTCTGTAATTCCTCCA
This sequence comes from Bidens hawaiensis, assembly GCF_021521415.1. Classification (NCBI taxonomy): domain Eukaryota; kingdom Viridiplantae; phylum Streptophyta; class Magnoliopsida; order Asterales; family Asteraceae; genus Bidens; species Bidens hawaiensis. Next base: position 1,562,666 of record NW_027491319.1, read on the forward strand.
AACATCAAGTTCGTTATTCAGTTCTTAACGAATGGGATTCTTAACGAATGAGCCCCCATAACGAACTGACTATTGTAGCGAATTAACCCATATAGAGAACTGATCTGCATAACGAATTGACCTCTAAGACAAACTGATCTGGTCAACGAATGAACCCTATAATGAATGGGGTTCATTCGTCCCTCTCTTAACGAATGGCCTTAACGAATGAGCTAGTTCGTCCTTATTTCCATAATGAATTACATGCTAGTTCGCTATTTTTCCACTAACGAATTAGGGTTAGGTCAGAGAATGTCAGAAACATTCTCTGACACCTTAACCTCGTACATATATTTTCCGGCACCGCCATTGCCGGAATATCGCAAATCTCACCGGAAAAACGTATTTTCACCGTTTTACACCGTTTTTCATCGTTTTTCGTCCTGTTCGACCCATATCTGAGCTAGGGTGACCCCTAAGCTCATCTTAGGTTCGGTTTATACCTGATTCCACCCGAATCTCGTGACTTTAATGATGTGACGCTGTCGGCTCGTTGTTTCTTAACTAAATATAGCGGGTTTGGGTCCATACAACATCATACTAACATACCTCGGGTTGATGCTCGGGTTTCATGGTGATTTCGGCTAGAGATAGGAAGAACTAGAGAGAAGGCTTAAGTGTGTGTTTTGGTGATGTATGGAATATGTGTGAATGAGGATTAAATGGTGATCATGATTTATATATTTATGGATCATGGGCTTAAGACTATGGTCTTTCCTTCTTTCTTTCATAACCCAAGGCCATAAGCCATATCCATTTACCCAACACTAGCCCAACTCATGTTTTATTTATCTAAACCGATAATGACCCGCTATAAAATTGACGAAATTTATTTTATTATCATAACCAAAAGTAGGATGTTACACTTACCGACAACATATTTACTTGCTCTTTTGGTTAAATTGCTTATCTCACTTGACACGGTTTGCACTTTTATTTAGTATTATATATTATTATTGTAGTGTCTTAAACTGGTGTTTTACTCACTCAACATGTGTTGTTGACAAACCTTTCTATTTTATATGCATATGCAAGTTATTGTTTGAACTAGTTGCAAGATTTAGTGAATAATTTAAGTTAGAAAAATTTTAATCAAGATCATTTGTGATATAAGTTGTATTGTTGTATGATTAAGGATTTTGAACTTTGTATTTGAATTATTTGAATCATATAATCGAATTAAATAGATATTGCCACTTTTAAATATTACATGATAGTACCTTGAGAGCTGTGAGCAATCAGCTCATGCCCTGGCATTTCCGCCTTAGGTTGGGGTGTGAAATCACCTACACGCGACGAGCCTATTAAGTTGAAAATTGCGTCCAACAATCACCCCCTAATTTTCGACTTGAAATAGGTGGTCTTTGATTTACACTTTCATCCTTTGACCTGTGTACCATCTCGGTTTTCAACACGAAGTAAAGAATTAACGATCTCATACATAAGAAAATCATGATTCTGATCATTTGCAACTTAATCAATAACGGACCTAAATGTAATTATCATTATAAGAACATGACTAAACAAATATAAACTTTGGTCATCAGTTGGTGCAAACGAGAAGCCTTGTCACAACAAATTCCTCCATTGTTACATAATGGTATAAACACAATTTTTGAATATCCCTGATTAACCATATCGCAACACCAACATAAACTCAATTTCTGCATATTCATCAATAAGAATCACAAAATCCATGTAACAACTACAAATACCCTCTGATATCCAAAATCAACGTTCGTCTTCTTCCAATTAGCTAACAAAAAATGAAATCAATGAAGGTTATAAAGAGAATAAACATACCGCCGTTGAAGACGGCATGCAGGGTAGTGCATCTGAATGTTAAATCTATTAAATACAATTGGCAAGCTTCTTTCTTGTATAATGTCGATTAAACATTCATCTACGACAACATGATCTACAAACATTGAATAAACGTTCAGAAACATGTTTGAAGCAATAGGGAAATGAAATAGAAATATAGACGAATTGTGAATGTGAACTAGATTGGATACCTTATGACATTGAATACCTTAAATCGTCGAATATATATTGATGGAGAAATCAACATATTGAAATAAAAAAACCGTAATAACTCCATCGATTCACCATGTTGTTACCATATCACAATGTCGATTTCAATTCGGTTAAAAGAATCAGGGGCCAACAAGTTGGAATAAGAGATGAAGAAAAAAAATCAAAGTAATTGTGAAGAAGGTGTGTCAGAGATAATTAATCTTACTATACTATTAAAGCAAACCTTAATTTCTCTATTAAAGCAAACCTTAATTTCTGCATGGCATCATTCTAGGGTGTCCACATCAACGTCACATCATTGTCAAGTCACCTATTTCCTTTCCTATTATTGCCAAATCATCTTATACACCTTATTTAAACCTTAAGATTTTCCAACCCTAATCATTTTAATCTCTCTCTCGGCTTATTACCTCCACCGTCTCCTATTTTCCGGTAATGTAAATGGAGATTAATCGTTTTCCGTTAAGGTTATATTTTATACTCTAATGGCCGATTTTGTTATATGTTTTTCCGGTAAGGATATATCGTTTTCCGAAAGTGGTTTTCGGTAAGGTTTTATATTTATTTTAATTGTTATATGATTTTTTATAATATCTCTTTAGGTTGTATATCAAAATCCAAGATTGAATTGATATGTTGAAGTTATTACGGTTTACCGGTAAGATTTTATATTGATTTTAAATGTTATATGATTTTGTTATAATCTCATTAGGTTGTATATCAAAATCCAATATTGAATTGATATGTTGAAGTTATTACGGTTTTCCGGTAAGGATTTATTAGATACTCTAATGTCCGATCATCATATTATTCCTTATTTCAATTACAATTTTTTTTCGTTTTCCATTTTTGTTTGTATTTATATTAATTATTATATGATTTTCTTATAATCTCTATAGGTTCTATATCAAGATCGAAGATACAATGGAGATTTTCACTATTTCGTTTTTCCGGTAACGGGTTTCAAATTTTCCGATTATTAATTAGAACATCAATTTTACATTTGTTCACATAATTCAAATATTCCATAATTGGTAATTTATCATGTGATATTAATATTAATGTTTAATTTTATCATTTTAGGTTATTGTTCCCAACTTGATATAACTAATTTCATGGATTGAGGATTTGTTGATAAGATGTTTATGTCTTTGTTTGTTTTTAAAAGTCTTTAATAATGATTTTTTATATAACTAATGACTTCGATCCTGCTAGTTCACACCCTCTGATAGTAAAACTCTGTTAGTGGATTTTGAGGGTGTGACATGATCTAAACCTTAAATTTATATACATGATACAAGCGCACAAAAATATTAAACCAAGAAACACAAGTGGTGTGATGGAAAGTTAGTTTGCTTGCAACCATTGAGACTATAGGGTGTGGATACCATTTTGCTTTCTACTTTAATATGCCACATCATATCTCATCTCACTCTACTATCTTTCACAATATCATGGAAATGGTCACCAATTCACCACTTCCCCCTTTTCAAATAAATTAATAATATAATGACTAAAATTAAATTAATATAACCATAATTTATTTAAATATAACAAATTAATAAAAATATAATTATTTTCATTAAAATTAATCAAACATAAAATTGGGCTTCAAGACTTAAATTAGGGCTTTAAAAGAGTAAAGTGCCATTTTCGTCCTTGTGGTTTTGCAAATAACACGAATTTAGTCCAAAAAGTTTATTTTTTGCATATGGACCCTCCACGTTTCTCAGTTCCTGCCAACTACATCCAAATCACTAACCCCGTTAAATTTTATCGTTAATTCAATGAAATATGTATTATAATAAAGAAATAGTGAAAAGACATGTCTACCCCAGACTTAACGATAAAATTTAACAGGGTTAGTGATTTGGATGTAATTGGCAGGAACTAGGAAACTTGGAGGGTCCATATGCAAAAGATAAACTTTTGGACTAAATTCGCATTATTTGTCAAACCATAAGGACGAAAATTACACTTTACTCGCTTTAAAAAACAAGCTTTTTAAAATAGCCTAAGATAGGCACAAATGCTAAAATTAGGCTTAAAAATCAAAACCCAAAAATAGTGTACAATCGCTCTTATCATCTTTCTCTGTTCTCTCTGCAACGCATTCTTCTTCTTCTTCTTTTTTTATTTTTTTTATTTTTTCTTCTCAAAATAATACAATGAAGAGGATATTGAAAAAATGAGAATTTTAATTAAAAAAGGTGAATGTTGAGCGGTGATTTCTCCTAAAAAAAACTCGCTGCTGGGCGGCACCAACAACGTCGGGGTGGTGTATACCGCTGCCATTTTAGCATTTCAGCGGCAAAAACGGTTTCCGTCACTACTAGAAAATAAGGCTAATGCAACCTTTTCAATTGTGTTGCATTTGACTCTAATACAACTTTTTTTAACATGAAGGTTGCACTAGAATATATAATGCAACTTTTTGCATAAAAGGTTGCAAAAAGTTGATGAAATTGCAACCTTTTTACTTAAAAGTTACAAAATCTTATTAAAATTGCAACCTTTTTAATAAAAGTTGCATTCTTTTTATTTAAAAGTTGATAATTTTACTAAAAATTGTAACTTTTATGATAATATACTATTACTTTTTTAATGACAAAATTTGTTTTTAATTAATGTCGTGTGTGGGACTTGATCCAAAGACATCCCTCGGCCTCTCCTAAACCCAAAAGTTTTAAGGTTTTTCCTTTACCGATGAACCATCATCCAATTGGTTATAATTTTATTTTTATACTAAAGTACTTATTATTTAATCATACTTTATGTAATTAAAAATTAGAACTAGTTTTTTTTATTATTATTAATTTCTCGACCAAGAAACTAGAATGATAAGTTTTCTACAAATTTTAAGTTTTTTCTAGATTTCTTATGACATTTAAAAATTTATTTTCTAAAGATAATATATCATAATTTTAAATGAGTATTAGTTGGATTACATAATTCTTTCATAAATAAAGATCAGAATATTAAACTTTTTAATGCCAAAAGTTCCCGCTCCGTCCTAGCAAATATTTTGATTTCCCCACACCCAAATTAACTTCTTCCACTAACTCTAAACCACACGTACATCTCCCAAAATCCAATCGATCATCGGTGTGTGTTTCCCCCTCTCCTCAATCTATCATCACCGATTCGATCTCTCATTGTACGCAAAGGTCTGTTAAATTTCTCTTCCCAACCCCAAAATTCCTTGTCACGCTGTCCAGTTCATTGGGTTTAATTCATCCCTCAAATGCTTTTTTTTCTTATTGTTTGCATTATATTTTAGTTGACGATGGTGTTCATTTGGATATGGTTTAGCAAGTGTCCGCCATCGGTAGGGCTTTATTGATTTGGTAACTGCTAAACCATGTAGCTTTAAAAAATCGACCAGTTAAGAAATCATATTTGATTTAGAAATCAATAGCCGGAATTAAGTGGTTTCATAATTTGACTCACTTTGTATTGATATGTGGCTCTAGAATATGCAAATGGTGGGTCTGGAAAAAGGAAACTCCAAGCACGGTTAGTTTATCTATGTCTTGTTCAACTTTAAACTTGAAATTAGTTTTAGTTGTGAGACTTGATTGAAGTTGTTGATTTTCGTTTTAACATTAGTGATTTTATTTATTGATTTTTGTTGTTCTTGCGGAAATTTGAACTGAACCAGCACAAAATCTATCATTAAGATTTTCCATTTTGTTGGGATGTTTGAGGACATGAGAAACGAAGTTGAAGTCCTTGTGAGTTTACAAAATTTTTAAAACTATGATTATCGAATTCAGCCCCTAAATCACATTTGAAAGACTTTATGTGAACATTAAATTGGGTGAGGATGAACTTGTGAAATTTGGTAAATTTATCAAATGTTTCGAATTTAAACTCTAAGGGAAAAATCCAAATGTATTTGGTTTTGTCATCAACTAGAACCACATAATATTTATATCCTAATTTACAGACAACCGGGGACGTCCACAGGTCACAACGAATGATATCAAAAGGTAATAATGTTGGTGACAATGATAATGAAAAAGGTAAGCGTTTACTCTTGGAAAATTGACAAGAGTGACAAACAAGTTCACGACCACGTTTATTACAAGTAATAAATTTTTCATAACAAGAGAATTAAAAACAGATAAACCGGGGTGACCAAGACGATGATGCCAAGACTCTTGATCATGCGAAAAATGATATGCGGAAGCGATAGTGTTGGTGAGCGGGTAAAGGTGGCTGTTGCTATCATGCCTCGTTAGGATCTTCCCATTCGTGAAGTCCTTCACAGAAAAGCCAAATGGGTTAAACTCAACAGATGTCCAATTATTAATGTTAAATTGACAGACACCAACTAAATTTTTAATGATATTAGGTGCATAAAGGATATTTTTGAGGTGAAGAGGTTGTGTGGGAGTAGGGATAGTGTTGTTTCCCGATCCGAGAATTGGAATGTGATGTCCATTTCCTACAAGAATAGACGATATTGAACTGGATAACAAAGGGGAATTAATTTTACCTTGGTCACCTATGATGTGGGAAGTAGCGTATGTGTCTATATGCCATTGATCTCCCTCATTATTGGTGCTCATAGCCGCAATGGCATTGGATAGATCGGTAGGGTCCAACGCATCAAAATCTGTGACATGTGCTTGAGCAGAAGAGGTATTTCCTGTGGGCCTAGGAGGGGGGGTTGGGCTGGTTCAGTCGGTTGTGGTGTGGCCCAAGGATAAGGAGCCCAACCAGCTTGAGTTGGAAATGGGCTTGGAGGAGGAGGTGGTAGGTTCCAATAGTTGGGCCATGGAACCAATGGGCCATACTGTGACTGTCAAGTTGGACCATGTGAGGATTGAGCTTGATTGGATCTGGGAGACACAAAATTGTGTGGGCTGTACCTTGGAGAATTATTTTGTGGAGTTGAGCGGGAATTATTTTTTCTAGAGTTGGAGGATCTGGACCCACCACGATGTGAATTATTGTATGTGGTGTATTGACGACGGTTATTTGTAGTAGGAGGGTCATGAACGGCGGCTGCAACAATATTATCAGGTTGCTCACAGGCTTGTTGCCGATCAAATTCTGATTGAAGCGTTTCACAGGCATCTTCCCAAAATGGAAGGGAATGGTTGATGATTAAACCGGTAGCATTAAACTCGGTTGGCAACCCACAAACGAGTTGAATGACGAGTCGTTCGTTGTTTACCGAGATGCCAAGGTTGGAGAGTTGGCTCCCGATGTCCTTCAATCGTTGATGGTAGTCGGACAAGGATGGCATGTTACAAAGTTTGAGACTAACAAACTGTTGCTCGAGTGACGCAATGCGAGGGCCTTGGTTATTTTGGAACAAGTTCTTGATACGGATCCATGCTTCGTAAGCAGTGGAGTCGGTATAAAGAACGCGGTCGAGATACTTATCTAAGAGAGTGCCGTATATCCATTGCAACACAATGGAATCGATCTTCAGCCAAGAATCATAGTTGGGGTCATCTTTGGATGGAGCCGGAGTACCGTTAATATGTGATAAAACTTCATACCCGCGTGCATGAAGGGTGAAAAGTTTCTCCAATGAGGAGTATGAGACCGTTTTGCCATCGAGAGGACGAACTTTTTGTTGAATGTTAGTGACAGTGTAAACCGGTGAAGGTTGTGTTTAGGAGGATCGGGTTTGTTATTATCGTCATGATGAGGATTACAGTGGTGGTAAAATAACAAAAAAAGAAACCAAAGTTTCTGATGAAAAAATAGACCGAAGTCTGAGATGAAGGGTTAAAGGATCGATTTTAGGGTGAAACCCTAAGAGATGGATAATACCATGAATGTCGTATGAATTTCCTTCCTCGTTCATTCATAATCTACCTATTCTAATAAAGTAAAAATAATTGTGACACGTGTCAGTTTGTGGTTAATCATCTTATTTTTTCCCCACCAAAATTAATATATGTCATATATTAATAATTATTCACTTTCCTATAAGACTCCGTTTATATTATATCTATAATATGATTAAATTTTTCATTTTTCTTTAACTCTATTTATATTATATCTATACAATTTTATGAAAAGAAAACATTTACATGTTATAGTTCTATACATTGATAGGATATATTTCACAACATACTTTGTGAAATTCAAAAATGAACAACAAATTGTGTCTGTTAAATATTGAAAAGAATATAATTTTAAATGTTATCATTAACATATTATACATTTTTATTGTTGAAGAATATAAATAAAAAAATAAAAATAATTTTTATATGCTTATAATTTACGAAGTAATTTTTTTAATTATTAAATTATAAATGCTTAAAGGTTGATCAATTTTTTAAAAATAAATCCATTTATCTATTGGGTTTTTTTGTACGTTGTCATATAAATTTTTAAATTATAAATATATGATTTAAATCTATATATTTATTTTTTTAGTTAATTTAGTAAACCATACACATATGCGTTAAATTGTAAAGATAGTATATACCAATCACTTTCAATATAACACAATATATGTTAAATTGTAAGGATAGTATACACCAATCATTTTCAATTATAATAAAGTTTATCATATTTAGTTTTTTAGGTTTTTTTATCAAGGATTCCTTAAGGTTTTTTGTGAAACTTAAATTTGATGTTACGGGTTAAAAGTTGGTAAATAGATCGTTTGGTACAAATTAACTACATTTGGCTCAAATTTGTTACGGGTAAAATATGAGTAATATGAATATTTTTAAAATTTTGAGAGTGCAAATAGATTTATTGTCAAACTTGTTACGAGTTCAAAGTTTTGACTTGAAAAGGTAAAACAGATTAAAGTTAGAATTTTAATTGTGCTTGGGTTTCGAATTTATTTTTAAGAACATTTTTGGAAATAGTCAAAAGATTCGGGATTTTCCACATTGAGTATTTTTCCCATGACTATTAAAATTTAAGAAAAAATGACAAACACTTCCGACATGCCACCTCTATATACCTATCAATGCTTCTAACTTTTATCAAATTAGAAACATTTGTGTCAACATTGACTTTTCCTTGAATATTGATCAGAATTTTGTATGTGAAACATATCGTACAAAATTATGCTCAAGTGAAAAAAAAACATTCACAAAATTGAACAGGTTAAAATGTTATTCTTTTAATTTTGTCAATTGGCAAAGTAGAGAAACCCCTCAAACTTATTAAAATCTTTTTCATTGTGTAGCTAAAAATATTATTATATGAGAAGTGTCCTCCGAAGTTGGTTCGTAACTAAATTTCTTTCAGTTATACATATATGACACTAAGAATAAATTTTCAATAGATGAAGTGTTCTTGGGTATGTTTTTGCAGGTGCGGTATTTTTTTTATTAAGTTTATTTTTTTTTAGAAAAAAATCATTTTGTGATATAAATAAAATCAATTTATGTATAATGATACATGCAAAGACGTCATACATTTTTTTCATATACGTTATGTATTGTTTTATTTGTAACTAATTATTTTGATCATCCCGTGTGTTACACGGGCTCTAAAACTAATATTATCATATATATACAAGATATCACCTAACAAACTAGGAGAGAATAAAGGAAACGAATAATACAATGATAAATACAATTGAATACAAATATATATGACATATATATAAATGTTGACTAAGAGTGCGCAGTCCCTACTGCAACGCGCGGGGTGAACCCAGTACCTTACATAAATCATACATAGTATAAGTCAATGGCATATTCCATGGTTTTGGTCATAGTTGTAATAAGTGATTCGAACCCCATAACTTGTTTGCTCGATATTTATCTCTTGGTTTCTTTTAACGTTCGTTCACATTTCCGTTGACATTTTGACAACACTCTTTCGAGTATTATCGACAGATAAGTGATGGTTTACCAACGAACTCCATCAAATTCTATTTTTTATATAAATTTTGTTCAAAATTTTCAAGGCATTGCCGGTGATCTTTTGAAAAATTTTTAATTTATGATAAGACTCCCCTTATTTATCAGGTGATCGTCGATATGGGTCTAATATTCCGTCGGCATTCCCTCGGTATTCGGGCTTTTTAATTCGATAAGATACCAAACAGGACTTTTTAGGGAATTGATGGCTGTGCCTGTTACCGATGGAACATCTGTCGCGTATATGTTGGAAATACATGGATTAAATATTATATATAGAGCAAATCAATTAAAGGCTTTACACTTCACAATTGGAAGCAACCCAAGCATTTTTTGGCTTATAGCTTACACCTGTCCGACGTAGCCTATGCTGGGTTGATATGCTTCTTTATTCTTTAAATCAGAGTATTTAAATTGCGGGAAGGACAAAATAATTGAAAAAACTCCCCTTTGTTAACTTTTCATATAGTTTCAGTTTTCGACCATAGAAAAACATTGATGTGAAACTACTTAAATGTTAGTGTGGAAAATATACCGACCGTGGAATACGCTAATGACTTTGACAAGTAAAATGTATTTATTTAGTCTTCGTAAATCATAAAATATCCAATTAAATGTAGATAGTATTCGAGATAACCAGAATTTTACCACTATAAATACCCCTGCATGTAGCTTAGAAATTATATACCAAGAATACAAAGAAATTAATATGGCATCCAAACTCATTACTTTCTTACCCTTTTTCTTTGCATTGTTCTTTCTCTTGTCTCTTTGCAACGCTAAGTACGATCTTGACACACTCAAACGCCTTCAAGGCTGTCACAAGGGTACGGGCAAAGTGCAAGGCCTCCATGACCTCAAATTGTACCTTGCCCGTTTTGGTTACCTAAATTACCGACACACTCCTAACCACGTCAACGCCGAAGATGATGAGTTTGATGATGAGCTTGAGACCGCCCTCAAAAGCTATCAAAACTTTTACCATCTCAATGCTTCTGGCACTTTAGATGGGCCCACTGTTTCACAAATGATCATGCCTCGTTGTGGACAACCTGATAAGAAAGGTAGTCACATACACGGAACAAAGTTGTTAAACATCGTATCTCATTATTCATTCTTCCAAGGCAGCCCTAGATGGCCTGCAGGTAAAAGCCGCCTCACCTACGCATTTGGCTCGAATTATCCAAATCCATATGTACCTCCTGTTGTTCGTGCTTTCAATAAATGGGCTTCTGCATCCGGTTACTTCACATTTTCAAGAGTTTATGATTTCAATAGGGCTGACTTAAAGATTAGATTTCTAAGTAGGGTCCATGGAGATGCAGACTTCGATGACAATGATCTGGCTCATGCTTTTCCGCCAACTAATGGGAGATTTCACTACAATGCAGAAAAGAAATGGTCCGCTGGACCAGGGGCGGTTTCCGGTGCCTATGATTTAGAGACGGTGGCTATTCATGAAATAGGCCATCTACTTGGGTTGCGCCATAGTCAATATGAAAGTGCTATAATGTACCCTAGTCTCCCTAGTGGAGAGGTAAAAGGTTTGAATGAAGATGATATTCAAGGCATTAAAGCTTTATATGGACTTAATAAGTAAGTAACTTAATAACATATAGGTGTGCTCATATATATCCTTGTTACGTGTGTATTTCAGTTTTTGTATACTTGTGTAATAAGCAGTCGATGATGATGCGTCGTGTTGTAACTGTAATAACTGATTTTATATATATATATATATTTGTGAGTTTGAATTATATGTTTTGCATGATTTTGCATCTTCATTCTAGCTGGCGAGTATGGACATAATTGCACCAAGGCGAATATTGTTTTGTCTAGTGCTGTGTGAAACTAAACCATAACTAACTAAATAGACGTTATTAAGAGAAACTACTATAACCTATATTGACGATACTCCAATTTGGAAGTGCTAGTGGTGATTAAGCCTAGACAATTAAGCTCTCATAAAGTTTTAAGTAAACAAATTTAGTGTCCGGCAACAACATACTTCCAAAAAAGAAATCACATGAATCTGCTTAATTAATGCACATGTCTTATCTTATCTTAAGTACATATAAACGAAACATTTCTACATTCTCTCAAGCCATCATGTTGCTTTATTTGTAAATTGAGGCTTCTCATGCATATGACCCGAATTCACGGGTATGGGTCTCACCATACTCAGATATTATTAATAATCGGGTCATGGGTACTCTCACCAAACCCAAATAGGTTTTTAAACAGGGTCAAAACATCTTATTTATTTGTGAAACCCTTTCATCATCAAATCTTAAATATATTATTAACTTTCTTACGTTAAATAAAATTAAAATCTTAAAAAATATATAAATATTATAAATGAATAATGTAAAAAATATATATAAATATCATCATCATCAACATCAACATTAACATCATCATCATCATCATCATCATCATCAGCGTCATCATCATCAACACCCAATCCAAACAAAATTTTTTATTAAATAAATATTATTTATGATTCTTTAAAATATTAAAAAATACATTTTAAAAACAATAAGTTTGCGAACCATACAAAAAACCATTATACATATTTTAAAATAAGTCGGTTTTTTTAACAATATTATATCAGGACGTTCACTAAAATGTTAAGATATGCTGTGTATTTATATTTTATTTTAAAGTTGAATATTACGAGTTATGCAGGTAATTAAATTATTCGAGAAAATTAGTAGTTATGTTTTGGGTTACCACCAATAGTCAGACGAAAATGATGATGATGATATTGATGAAGATGATGATGGTAATTCATTACAAAATAGAAACTTAAATAAAATTTGATAACGAAAATCAGACGAAATTATAGAAACTTGAAATTTAGATTAATAATAATAATAATAATACATAGCATTTACACAACAACCTTTTGTTACAAATTGGTATCTCATCAAATACAGTTAGCTCATCAACAGAGTTTTAGGCATTTTGATTAGTTTCACACAGCTCCCCACTCCATGTTTCAACGGAGTTTACAGTGCTTATTATCGGTACTGTTGTATTTTTTTGGTGGCACCCAGGTCATCAAAAACCTTGAAGGAAAGATTATGAACCCCATTCAGGTCCATCTCTGTTAAATTTTTTTGAGTTTATAGTGCCTCTTATCGGCACCGTAGGGATTTAATGGGTGGACTAATTAAGAGTTCCACCGGGCCACGACACGCCACCCCTAGCATGTCACCCCAAAATAACAGCTACACAGCCAACAATGGTTTTAATAATAACAGACTCCATGATTTAAACATGTTCTTAGTGTTTTGAATAATATGGTGGTGGAGACTAATTGAAGTAATGAGTCCGCCAAGGAAATATGATCGTGATGAAACATGGTGGGAGGGTTGGGTGGACATGGGTGTAGTTGAATTATGATGAAAGGAGGGACGGGAAGGAGGATGGGCGGGCTTTGTAATGAATTCAGGAGAGTTGTATACGCCACGTAGAGCTCTTACCGTAGCGGTTAAAAGTTGCAACGTTATCCCTATACGCCACCTTAAGAGCTTTATGTGGCGGTTAGGACGCTCCTCAACAGGCTTTGCAGATTGCGACGTTATCTATATCTGCCAAGGTAGGTATTTACCGTGGCAGTTAGACCGTTATCCCTAACGTTGAGCTCTATATATGGGGATTAGCGCTTTATACTTTTTATTATTTCTTCCTTTTTTTATAATTATTATTATTATTATTATTATTATTATTATTATTATATTACTATACAATCTATATATATGTGAATAACATTGAACGATATCGAAAATCAGATGAAACTATAGAAACTTGAAACTTGAATTTATTAATATACATATTACATTGCAAAATAGCATTTACACAACTATTGTCACAAATTTGTATCTCATCAAATACAATTAGCCCCTCAAATTGTAATCCGCACCAGTGCTTCTGCCGTTGGTAGCATTTCGGGCACGGTCACGACTCCGCACTCCATGCTTATATGCTATTTAGATCAAGTTAACACTTGTCGAGTGATCTAAGACGGGTGGTCAAAGAGATAATGGTGGATATGTAGATGCTATTTTGGACAACTCTGTGATCGTCTTCCATTATTCTTCAATTTCAATGATAGTGAGGACGAGACCGAGTTCAGATATGTGATAGTCGTTGGGTTCATTCATATTTACAGATATAATCCTTCACAACAATATTTGTAGATCCCAACAGTTTGTTTATTTCATTTTCAACATGGTGCAATAACTGAATGTAATAGTTCCTAGAGTGGTGCTTCATTAATAAAGAAAATTAATATTGATTTTTAGTTTAAATACAAGGAGCATAAAATAATTAACAATGAAACATCAGTATATATACAATCAATCGTTTAAATCAATAGCACAAATTTTGACTCATCACTTTGAACTGATTCTAAGGTACCCGTTTATACGATCTTCGTAAAAGGCCCTCCATCTGTAAGCCTCTTCTTTTGCAAATCTCGCCTAAGTATATACCGGCAACGGCACCGGGAAATCCCCTTCAAGTTTTATAGTTATCCAATGAGTATTTGTAACGTACATTAGCAATGGCTGTTACGCGGCTCGAGAAGTATTAGAAGGAAATTAAATGTTTGAGCAGCCACGTATCCATGGACGGGGAACTTGTAACACCACATAAATTTCCATTATAGAATTAAGCTAAAAATGCCAAATTTTAAAGTTTAGAGACTGAAATTAGAATTTTTGAGTAAATAACAATATGAGGTCCGATTCATCATCCTACTAAAGCATTTGGCAAACCGGCACAAAATACATGACCTTTAAACTACAAAGGTATCTCTTATGGCTCGGTTTTGCTTCATACTTGATTCAACACATTAATCTAGATGTTTCACTGGTTGTTTGGTGATGCTTGAACACATGAATCTGCCCTCCTTTAGCTCGGATTTGGATCCGGATTGAAGGAGAGTGTTTATGTGTTTTTGAGTGTGTATGGAGGCAAGGTTGGTGGAAATGAGGGTTTTAGGGAGATTTATGGGTGTTTAAATACCCTCAAGCCCATGAACCTAAGCCTTATCATCATCCCTTAATCCATTTTTTAGCACACACTCTATTATTATTATTATTATTATTATTATTATTATTATTATTATTATCATCATCTAACCTAATTAAATAATAACACGCAAGTTCTTTTATTACCTATTCATTAATGTAGGATGTTACATGTATGAACTTTTAAAATTTTTAAATATGTAGGCGGTAATGAAAATTTTGTGGCAGGCACTTCGAATTCAGCTAAACCGGTCAATTTTTTAGCGGGTATGGTTGTTTCGGTTAGTGAGGTAAATTACTTACAATTTTATTTTGTTTATGTAGTTATTTACTCAAAATAACCCTTTAATTTGATCCGATAAGTTTTTATTTGTTATCATTGGGCTTTTGACTTTGTAAATCATTATTCAGTATTATAATTTGTTTAGGCCTTACAAGACGGTTACTCAGTTTTTTTGTTTATCGATGTTGGGGTATGGAAAAAATCATTATTCAATATTATAATTTCCTTACAAGACCGTTACTCAGTTTTTTTGTTTATCGATGTTGGGGTATGGAAACAACTACTCATGCATGGGTTTAGTTACAAAGATATACAAAATCGGCCTTTTTAATAGCCAAAAGCACGATAGATTGTTACTTAATTGGGTTTTCTTAAGATAATTTTATAATTCAAAATATGCATAGAGAACGAGCCCGATTTTAGTTACATAAGAGCCTATTCAAATTGTTTAGTGTGGTTTTATTGTTTTTTTTATTACTTTTTGGGAGAATGTCATGATCTTTTTTGAGTGCATTAATTTTGTAAGTTTTTTCATTTATTAATTTATGTAGTTGTCACATACTCGTGTTGACATTTCCGTTAATCGAGCGGATAGTTTGGTCATAAAACAACAGATTTACAAGAATTATGCAATATGAGGTATAATTGTGTGTAAATATACACATATGACAAATATACATGACAAACCATAGGTTTTTGAAATGATTAATCATACAATCACATCAATATTTAGTAAATCTGAAAAAAAATTATGACAATGTTGAGAAAGGACATAATTATCAAGATCAAGAATCTCAATAAGCTTTGACAGACGTAGAAGGCTTAGAAGCAGACGCGGAACCATTATTATTCTTCTTTACACAATCCTGACCGTTTCTTGAAGCCAAAGCAACCAGAAAAGGCGTTACACGGCCACCAACACGAACAGCAGCAGCCGCCGCCGGCATTCGGTTACCATTGCAGGCATGATCAGACTGAAACCGATGCTTCAAACAAAACTTGCTCTGGCACGACTTGCAGGTACTTGTATTCGAAAACGTAAGAATCTCCTTGCACCGTCTAGCACCACAAGTTGGCTTCTTCTTCTTTTTCGGATCACAATCTTCAGATTTCTGATGCTTCGTAAGAAGCAAATCAATCTCAACCTCTCCTTTGATGTTTCGTGGAATCTCGATTGACATCGAGCATGTTTCGCAAACCAAAACTTTTCGGCTGTTGTGATAGGAGTTTGAGCATTCGTGGGATTTGTACGATCGATGCTCAACACAAAAAACCTGCAAATTAAAAGCGGTTAAGTCAGGTCAGGTGTTAATGTGTTATGTATTATTAATCTAACTATATATACTATACAATAAGATAATAAAATATCTCGTGACGATGGTAACAATATAATACTCAAACTCTAATAATAATTTACCTTGCGACAACCGTCACATTTAAACGGGAGGAAATCGAGTTGTTTGCAATCGGAAAGCTGGCAGTGTTTGCCTAAATCTGGAAAGGCTTCTGTGCCTCCACCCATGGATATTAAGATTGAGGTAGCTTGGGGAATAATTTAAATGTTAGAATTGAAGAAAGTGAAATTTGTGAGTTGGATAATGATGATGAATTGGGGATTTTGGGGGGGATATATAAGTTATAAAGGTTTGGATTGGCTTGGGGCGTAAGACACTACGTCGGCTTGAAGGCTTCTAGGTTGTTCTTTTTGTTTAGGCGGGTCAAAGTCCGGTCCCACACGTTGTACTCATGGATCTTTGAACTTATTAAATGGGCTTGGAGTTTCCCTTATTGGGTTGGGTTCACGCCACTGGCTCAAATAATTTTTGACTTTCACCTAGGTGTTCATTAATCGATAACCGGATAATCGGGTTGGGTACTACATGATTTTCCATGGAGAAAACCCTAACCGGTATAACGGGTTTGGTATTAACTGAACCGTTTATAAAAACCCTTTTTTATAAGTTGAAAAAATCTAGAAATTTCCTATAAGTAAACTAGAAAAATCAGATAAATTAAAAAAACTTATTCTTGATTGATTTTTTTAAATATTTTCATAATTTTAGGGACACCAGGTTTGTTGCTAGACAGGCGGTGCTAAAGGCAGAAGTAGGGAAAATTACTAAGCACGAGAAGACATGTGTTGAGAATCAACATGCATTTGTCCCTTTTGCTTTTGATACATTTGGGTCTCTCGTCCCCGATGCTGCTACGTTTTTAAAAGGAGTTCAGCGGGTCGTGCACAGTAACTCAACAACGCCGAAGAACGATAACTTTGTTTTCAGTAGGATCGGTTTTGTCATTCAAAAGGGGGTGGCGGCGCAGCTTATTGCCCGCTTACCTGCCTCTCTGTTGTAACTGGATCCTTCTTTTTAGTTAAAAGAAAAATAATTAATTGAAAAAAAAAGAGAAAATTTTCATAATCATTACTACCAAATAATACATAGATAACTTGAAAATAAACATTTATAATTGTCGTGACATGAAATTCATTCGTTTATTCTCTCTGTTGATCATTTATTCTTTTGTACGGGCTTTGGCTTCATCGTTTAATGTTTATTCTTCGTTCTCCATCTCATTTTCATTGTTTGACGGGTCTCCATGTTTCGGTTCGAGACTACTTGATCACACCGAATCATCATACATTTGTTCTTCCTCAAAAAGTGGTTGTGCGATACTCATTGCCACCTCTTCTTTGTGTAGTTTTTCTTCAACGTCGAGCTCTCCTTCAAGATTTAAGATATGCTGGTTATGATCTGCCGTGTCTAAGTTGTCTTTCAAGCAAATGCACAATTCCAAGGATTTCGGTGTTAGTCTTACCCTTCGTATCGATATAATCCTACCACTCAAAGAAAAAGTACTTTTAGAAGCTACCATAGAAGTTTGTAATGCTAGTAAATCATGGCCATGGCAGTAAGCACAGGGAATTGGAATTCCATTTGCACCAACCCAAAATATATAAGTTTTCAAAATCATCAGCCGTGAACATAAAATCAGTTGCACCATACCAGCTTAGCCCACTATTAATTGAGGCGCTACCCCAAGTCTTTTTTTTAATTTTTATCGTTTATTATATCATCATAAAAGCTTATGTTTGGGTTACTAGACGAAGAGATCTTGCTCCAAAACCCATTGATTTAGAGATGTTTGGTATTGAACCAAATTTAAGAGCATAAAACTCAAGCATGTTTTCTAAAGAAGTGTTAAGTTTTTTAATATGTTTTGTTGCACAATGAGCTTCTTATAAATGCAAATCCAAATACCAAAATATTTCGATTAAAGTTTCAACCCCGTAAACAGTTAAAGTCAAGTTTGATGTGGTGACACGAGTAAAAACCGACAGCAATTCTTCAAAGTATTTTGTAATTTTAATTTCAATGGAGCTATCATATCATCGTAATTTGGATCGACATATTCAAAATCGTTTTGTTTGAGAAAAACTAACTAAATTTGGTGAAGAACCAAAGGAATCGTTGGGTAATAAACTCCCGAAACTAAGTAGTTGCATTTTTGAAAACTTCGAGTAAACCGCTTAATTTTCTAATCGTTTCCCAAACGTTTGACAAAAATGCTTTGACTTTCATTTAAGAGATAGATTGTGGTGGAATAATTCCAAAGCAAGTTTCTTGTAAGCAGATTCAATCTCGTGATCAGAAGAACCTCTTGAAACACGCAAAACTTCATACAAGTCTCTGCAACTTGCGGTAACAGCTGACGATGACGTTCCGCCTTTGAACGACTCATCTTGTGATCAATTTCACTTGCAAACCAAGTGTTGAGAGATGGCATATAAAATATGTTTCAGGTCAGATGAAGACGTCAAGCAATTCAGCAAAACGGGCAGTCACACTCCAATGAAGATAGTAGGTTTAGAAGCAAGTACCTAGTGAAAGGTTTCAGAACATCTCCCTCAACACCACTTACTTTACCTATATCATTACATGTAGAAATTCCTATGGCAAATTTGACACCAACTTTTTAAATGTTGAATTTTGGGATGCAACCACACACACAGACCTGAATCAATGTATGATTTGCCTCTATTCCATTATCACTAATTGGATTCTACATGATGACAATTAAACGAATGTTATTATTAGCATAGCAACATATAATTAAACAAAATGTGCTTTTTAGGTTACCAATTCCCGAATGCATACCAATAAACAATTGAACTCAATCTCATAACACCACATTTTATTAAACTAAAATTAAAAAAAAAGAAATAGAAATGCAACTACCTTATCAGAATCAACGCCACACTCAGCAATAATACTCCGAATAAAATTATACTAGACTAGACGAACTCACATCTGCAACTAAAAATGAAGTCTTTGTCGGATTGATTGCAATTGAAGGTTAAGGTTGCCTAAGATCAGTAGTAATGTTTGCCTGGGTCTTGAACGTCGCCGCACCATATAATATTTATATGTTTTTTATGTAATATAGATATAGATAATAATAAAACAATCACAATAACAATATCAACAATAATAAAAAAACCGTGTTATCTATTCAAATCGAGTGAAGATGAATATAATATTTCAAACTTTACTTGACCTTGTTCGATTTAAGTCCTATCGAATTTGATCTCAAGCAAAAGTTCATAATCATAACAAGCCTAGTTTGATAAAGAACTTGAAACCAAATTGAAAACAATCCGAGCAAGGTCCTCATCTTTTGGGCCAAGTCCATAGTTATAACTTGTAGGATTTTTATACATGAAGATGTATTATGCTGCTTTGTTCCCAAGTTCATCTACGAAAAGAAAGTGAATGAAAAGAAAGTTTTTTTTGTTTTCTCTTTTTTTAGCATCTCCTCTTTCTTTCCAGTTGTCTTTCCTTCAAATCTTTTCAACTTGAAAAGATACAAATTCTCTTATTTACTATTCGTTTTCACTCCCCCCCTCCTTTTCTTTCTTTTAATGAACTCGGGAACACCCTGTTTATTTTTTCCTTCCTTAAATGAAACTTGGGGACGCCATTAATTTTTTGCATTCCTTATTTTCCTTCTCTTTCCTCTCTTGTAAGAATCTCTAAAACACAGCAAAAACCTTCCGTAACAAATATTCATAAGGGAAACAATGTTAACAATATATAGAATATAATGATGGTAATTACCCTTTCATTTTTATAAAGTTTGACCAGTGATTAATCTTTTACGTCTTATTTTATAGGTTTAGGTGGCAACAAGGGACCAACCGATACTTATTTTTTTTTGTTAATTTGTAATCCGTTAGTTTAAGCCATTAGACATCAAGAATTCAAGATATATCGTTACATGTACTAAATTATGTGATTATTTTACACGTTTCATGTGAGGATGCTATTTTGCACACTTCTTAATCTAATGTACGTATACGCGTTGAATTATGCATCATATTTTTTAACCATATCTACCTATTCTAATAAAAGAAAATAACTGTGACACATGTCAATTTGTGGTTAAATCTCACAACATTTTTCCCTCCAAAACTTAATTGACCAAAATATATGTCATATTTACTTTCCTTTTACATTATATTTATATTATATCTATATATTTTTATAAAAATAAATATTAACATATTATTTTATTTTATATTCCAAAATACTTGATGAAATCCAAAAATTAACAAACCATGTTTGTTAAAGATTGAAAAAAAGTATTGATTTTTTATGAAGGATTGTTCGGGCTTTGTTAAACTTAAATTTTATTTATACAGTTAAAAGTTGGTAAATATATTTTTTTTGTACAAGTTAAATATATTTGTGTCAAAATTTGTTACAGGTCAAAAATATGAAATTTGAGTATTTTTAAAAGTTTGAGAATACAAATAGATTTACGTCAAATTTTTACGGGTTCAAAGTATTGACTTGAAAATGTCAAACATATGAAAGTTAGAATTTTAAATATGATTCGGGTTTCAAATGTATTTTCAAGGACATTTTGGGAAATAATCAAAAGGTTCGAGATTTGGCAACTTAACTATTTATCCTTCGACTATTAAAATTTAAGAAAACATAGTGAGCACTTCATAAATGCCGCCCCCATGCATATCAGTGCTTCTAATTTTTATCTACTTTGAAAAATTTGTCAGCATTAACTGTTTCTTATGGAAAACATGTTATGCAAAATTATGCTCAAAAAAAGCAAAATATTCAAAAAATTGAATGGGTTAACATGCTAATTTTTATATTGTCATTATAGCAAAGTCGAGAAGCCCCCTGAAATTTATCAAAATCTTTTTCATGTTATAGCTCAGAAAAACATAGTTCTTGAAGAACATCCGTCATTATAATTTAATGTTCTCATTTCATTCTATGTGTTGCAAATTTATAAATATATCAATAAAGGTAACGCTCATTCGGTTTATAGTTCGGGTGGTTAGAAATTCTATTGTATGAGAAGTCTTCTTCAGGAATTCTTACAATTATACATATATGATATTGACAATAAAAGTTTCAAGAAAAGGAATGTTCTCGGGTACGTTTTTGTACGTATTTTTTATTAAATTCATTTAAAAAATCATTTTGTAATATAAATAAAATCATTTGTACACAAAGTATAGATACAAACATAAATGTAATGCATTTTTTTACATATGTTATGTAATTCTTTGCTTTACTTGTAATTTGATAATTTGGATAATCTCGTATATTACACAGGCTCTAAATATAGTTAAATTATATTGGAATATATACAACAAATATTCCATATGACTCTCAGAACTAATGAATTTCATTGTGAATTATTCCTCAAAAAAAAATAATCCTTACACCAAACTAGCAAATAATATGTAAAAGTGCGAAATTCAAGACAATTTCTGTGTCGTTGAAAAAGGTACATTATATCATCATGGTTAAAGATTTGGTGACTCTTTACCTTGTGACATAAAGAAGCAAAGTTCGAGTAAAATAAGGTCTCCCGTAAGAGACTAGGAGGTAAAACACATTTTTCCATACTCAATCCAACAAGATTAATTACATATTACGCTATGACAACCAAACCATTTAAAAAGGAAAATACATTCAAGTTCAAACACACAAACAGCTCGTAATTTATTTTAATGCATTAGTAACCAAACCTGATAAACTTGAGGTCATTTTCATGATTCTTAATCGCACTGATATGAACTGTAGCTCTTATTGTTCATGTATTGAGCAAACTCAGAAGCATATGCACTTCCTTTGTGTGCCTTGTACTTATCCCACCATGTCATTAAACTACTCCCCGGCAAGAATATATCCGGTGACACGGAGTAGTTTTCTATCTCGCCCATCAAATATGCCTCAAAATTCTCTTCAGCGTCGATCGTCCCTCCATTCGCTAAATCTCTCAATGCCTCCTCCACACGTGCCCAAAAACAAGAATCCTCAGTAAGACTAGCAGCTTCGCTCCTTCTCACTTCACTTGATTCTAAAACCTTCTTGTCTTCATCGAACCACGTCTCTAACAACTTATAGTGGTTTGATCTATTATTTATATAGTCTATACCGCCCTTTTTGTAGTATTCGGCTATATCAAGTGGCTCGACTATCTTTCTGTAGTTGTTCCCCCCAAGTAGCCAGCGCTTACGTAACTTGGCTCCTTCTTTTTGTGGCATTTTGTCCTTCTCTTCAACTGTCTTCTTCCAATACTGGTTAAGACGTCCTTGATGAAGTACAATTTTTTGTGTGCTCTCTATTTCGTCTTTTGTTCTTGGATTCTTGTAGCTATCATAGTAACCCCCTGTTGATTTCCTAGTCTTCATGTACCATTCCATATATGTCAAACTTATCTTCATTTCATTTAGCTTCTTTGAAGGATCATAAGCACTCACGAAATTCTTCCTTCTAATCATATCCGTATGTTTCTTTTCCATTTCCCCAATTTGACCATTCGTTATATTATTCAACACATTGACTTCCTTCAATTGCAATGTGATTCCCGCCCTCAACGAATTCAAGTTGAATTCGCCCAACTCAGAAACCCCACGGTACAATACCTTCCTTCTTATCAAACTCAAAACATTCGTGTAATCATAAATTTGTGAGTTACCTTCATTTGATGACTTTATGACATCAAGAACCGACATAATCGAATCTTGATCTTCAAAAGCCGTGTGACCACCTGATTCCGCACAAAACAAGAAGGTACCGAGGGGATTGTATAGAGTATTTGATGAGAGAAAACTAGCAACAGGATCCCTCTTTACGACCACATTCAGAATACTAGATTTCCATCGTGGGCGTTCTGCGATGGCACGTTGCAGAACGGCATCACCAACAAGGGGGCAACCGAAAGTTATGCAGATCGGCCTTTTGGTTTTGTTATTACCATTTGATTCCTCCACATCTATGGCATGGTGCAGGCATAGAGTCGAAAGAATTGCAAGGTATCCACCAAGACCCGATCCAGTAATGATCAAAGAGGAATTTATATGCTGAAAAATAAGATTTAAACAAATAATTAAGGACTAAGTTTCACTTGATCTTGATCGCTATTCTGCTATAATTAAGCACATACACATAACTTCTTTTCCAGTTCTCTGAGGTCGTCACTGAGCTGCTGAAACAGCTCAACAGCAGCGTTGTTAACGGAGAACGAAGAGTTGAGTTTAATCAGTTCGTCACCGAGCTTTTTAAACACCTCAACAATGGCGGATGAAGAGTTGAGTTTTCTGAGGTCGTCACCGAGCTTCTGAAACAGCACAACTACAGGTTTGGTAATGAAGAATGAATATTCGAGTTTTTTGAGGTTGGCACCAAACTGCTTAAAGTTAAACAGCTTAACAATAGAGTTGTTAATGGAGGATTGAGAGTCGAGTAATATAGGGTTTTCAGCGAGCTGCTGAAACAGGTTAATAGCATCTTTGTTTTTGGAGGATGAAAAGTTTAGTTTTCCGAGTTCGTCACTGAGCTGCTGAAACAGCCGAACAGCATCATCGTTAACCGAGAATGAGGAGTCGAGTTTTCTGAGGTTCTCACCGAGCTGCTTAAACAGCTCAACAGCAGGGTTGGTACTGAGTTTTGTGGAAATGATATCAAGAAGTTCGAGGTTTTCACATGGAACTAAATCGAACTTTTCTTCAAGAAATGGAGTTGTATAATCAGATTCAGGGGAACACTTGAAAGCCAAAACGTTGATTCCAGAACGAGTGGTGTGAAGTTCATAAGTCGGAGTCGTCTTTGAAATTGTTTCATAGGCATCTCGAATGATATCGATGCAGCCAAGAAACTTGGCAAGCTCGACTTCACTGCTAAACCTGAAAGTTGTTTTTGGATCAAAAGAAGAATTCCATTAATTGCTGTAAACTATCAATAAAATTAACTAACAAGATATATATATATATATATATATACGAATAAAACCTACATGATTTTGCTCATATTTCTTCTTGATTTGTCAGGTGTTCTTGTTGATGTTGAAGATGATGGAATGTGAGTCTTATATATAGACTTGTATTATATAAGTGGGTAGAAATGTGTAAACATTTGCAACGAATGTTCGTGGTGGTTGGTACGTTGATGCACTTTGATACTTTTTATTAAAAAAGGACCACGTCAACTTTAAAGTCTTCGTCCTAGTCTTTATTTATGAAGTGTAGGTTGTCGAAATTGATGGTACACTAAAGATTATAATTTTGGTTTCACATGCCATGATGGTAATTATCAAAGTTGATGGGATGTGTTATAGATTATTATGCCTCGGTCATTAAAATTACTTTAGTAGTTAATGCATGTGTCCGCGAGACGTTTTGTTCTAAAACATATACCAGGGATAGCGACAGACATCGCGTTGAGGTAAGTATTTTATATCCAAGTCGTTAATTGAAAACTAGAATTACTATGAGTTTTAACTTTTATTCTAAAACTTATGTTAATGTCCATAAATGTTCATGATGGTTGGTTGAAGCATTTGAATAATTTCTTTCATTTTTTAAAGACTTGGTCTACTTTAAAGTCTTCGTCGTCTTTTTCCTTACTCTTTCCGGACGATGAAGTAATCGAATTGAATAATATGACAGGTAGAGTAACTTTCAAAAGAAAAGCAATATCTTTTTGTACGACAACTACACTATAACAAGTTTTCTAGTAATCAACCAAAGAATTGAGTTATTCTATAATTATTCAAAATTAAGAAGTGTAAAAGGTTATAATTAATTGTCATGTGTTAACTGGTGTCACTTCCTTTCACGGGGGCTAGTAATTTTACAGATAAACTGGTATGAAGTGTAAGCAGCGGAATATTATTGATAAAAATAATTTACAACGTTTGCACCAATTATTTATGATGAGATTTAACTACATAACTATTTATTCTCTGACACACTGCAATCTCGTGGTAGGTTCTACTAATCTTCTTGGTGTTTAATTTTCATTGTTCATGTTCGGCATACGCCTCTGTCCTTAGGAATTCTCATTACAAAAGTTAATCCAAATTGCTATCCACATAGTATCTGAATGTATGCTAAAAAGTTGGTGAGTTTGTGAGTTTAGGTCACATACACATAAAAGAGTTAATTATAAAAGCGCGCAAGTTTGCGTGCATGTAAGTATAAAGCATGGTGCGCATTAATAAAGTCCATAATCAAACCTGCAACTAGCACAACTATGCTTGACTCATACTAGAAGTTAAACCGTCCCGGACTATCGCCCTGCTAAAAGAGATAATCAACAAAGTAGGTTATATGCCGCAACGATACGCAGATCTCAGTGTGGTTTACCTAACATAGGGTCACTATGCGTGGGGGTTTCCCAAATAGTACAACCTATACAAGCCTCCGACCTATTTGTAAGGCCCCGGTCCAGGTGCCTTACATTGGACGTTGAATTTACTCATAAACACAATTCTAAATATTATAGTGAATTAAAACTTTCACGATAAAAACATCAACCATTCAATACAAAACATTCAAATCTTGTCTTTAAACCTAACATAAAACATCATATTAAAATTTCATAACACTTCTTTTTCATATGCCTCTTCAGATCATGCCATGTGTTTACCTCAAGCTAGCTGCTTTAACCTATTCGCCTGCGTGCGTACTAAAAGTTAGCTACGATGAGTGGGTTCGTTAATCAGACAGCATACATTACATACACATACTTACATATGCGTATCCAAAGATACATATTTTATACATAACCTATTTACGTTCCTTTCATATATACATATGCACATTCATACTTTTATACTTTCATTCTTTCATACTTTCATATTTTAACTTACGTATTACATACATATTTCTACGTTTTAAAGAGCCTTTCGCCCTATAACCTATTAGATATTATAAGGATTTGGTCCATATCCTCTTAGATATTATAAGGGTCTGGTCCCTATCCTCTTAGATATTATAAGTGTCTGGCCCCTATCCTCCCATATACTATTATGGTCTGGTCCCTTCTTTCTGTGCAACCATATATTCATACATATATTTCCTTATACTATCATTCAGATTATTACATACATGCTTTTAACCTTTTCAGTATCGTTCATTTATCATTCATATTACTTAAGTCAACAAGCTAATATGACCAGACGAATTGAATCGAATAGGCCAAATGAATAGAATCAAGTTTAGCAAATGAATCGAATCGAGTTTAGAAAACGAATCGAATCGAGTATTCAAAAGAATAGAATCGAATATTTAAACGAATCAAATCAAGTATTCAAACGAAACGAATAGAATCGAATTATGCAAAGGAATCGAATCTCATTTTTCAAACGAATCTAATCCCATTTTCAAACGAATCGAATTCCATTTTCAAACGAATCGAATCTCATTTTTCAAACGAATCAAATCTTTTCCAAACGAATAGAATCCCATCCGATAACTCTTTTATCAACAAGCTTATGTTTTTCCTATATGTTAGGGTCCGATTAACTATCCTACCAAGTTTCATGCCAAACTGACTTCGTTTGCCTGCCCCTTTCACGAACCAAGCACTACTCGTTTTACCCGAAACGAACCAACTAGCCCGTTTACTTACTAGTTCATTGCTTTATCAATAATCGTGACCCGTTCTATTATCCTATCAATTTTCATGCAAATCCGTACATGAAAAGTAAATTTTTTAAACAAAAACGTACATTTGACGTTTATATACGAAATCACTCGAATATACCAAAACCATATCAATCGAACTCGGAATTGAGTGATTCAAGTGGCCACGAAACCATCTCACCATGATCTACAAACCCATCAGCTCTTCGTTTCCGGAAGCAGCCACCATTGTCTCTGGAAAACCAAAACAGTTGCCAGAAATGTTCATATTTAGCTTTTACAGTTTTGCTGATAAAAACCGGACTTCCCGACCTCTGATTGAAGATCTGATAGGTGGGAATATCCGTTTATATGCCAAGAACACTTAGTTAAAATTTGAGACCCATCCGACGGTTAGATATCCAGCAATCGTCGGGTCTTTGTGGGCTGCTCTCTCGAAAACGGGAATTTTGTGTGTGAATGAGGTTGGAGGCCAAGATGGTTATAATGAGATGATGGCTACATTTATCGGAATATGATAAAGTTTCATGTTTAACTTTTCACCTAATGGCACTTAACCCCCTCACACTTTAGATAATTTCATTTATCTTCTATAATCCAATTAAAACCCGATTTATTTAAATACCAACGAAACTTGGGATGTTACAAGTCTACCCACCTTATAAGAGGTTTCGTCCTCGAAACCTGCTTAGTCCATGTAAAAGGAATACTTCCTGTATTCACATCCTTTCTTGAACCATCTTAGCTTCATAACTTACCGGTTTATCCTTTGTCTCACAATCATCGAGTGATGTTAATTAGTTTTAGTTGTCCATGGTTGCTTGTCCATGAAGTCTTCGATGATACGCTTCCTTATGTAGTCTTAGCAAGTCCCCATCATTTCCTTAAGCATGCTTTTCTTTCTTGTCTTTCAAACAGAAATATTACACTTACCGTCACAACACTTAGCATTGAAATATTGAATGACCCTTCTGTCTAATTACAACTTTTAGCAAATATACTGATTTGCAATACGCTTAAAACATATTAATTACAAAAAAGAAAACCTTTTTAAGTTTCTCCTTAAGGATTACTTCTTGAAATATCTTTGTCTATTCCTTAAGATATAACACTTCTTGCAATTATTGACACATCAATTGCATAACTTGTCGGAGAACTTCTTAAGTCACCATTTAAGCTTTCTTTCATTCTCAGGTCTGCATCAACACGTAGGGTTCATGAGTTATAGTTGTCTAAGGTAGATTGATCATGAAGTCCATGATGATACATCTTTCTTTTCTTGACTAATCAAGTCTCACCTTGTCCTATGAATCCATTGTTGTTTCATGCTGCATATCAGACTGCCTGTTATATCATAACTAATGATCTTAACCGACTTCCCTTTCGGGCATGTCTTGACCTTCATATGGGCATTTATAATACCATTATATCCTTTCCATTCTAGAGTACTTCTCGTCCATGATCACATGATTATCAGTTACACACTAATCATTCGTGTCAAGACTCAATTCAAGTAAACATAAGTCTAAACCATCTCTACACCTTCCTTGTATGTCTTTCCAACTTTTGTCATTGGTTTCTTGTATCCTCTTGTTGCGTTACTGCCGGTTTCACCTTCGTGAAACTTGTGGCTATTCTTGTCCGTGTAGGCAAATTATCCTCTCTTTCCACAGCTGTCACATACCGTGAACTCATTTTCATTTGACTTCTGCTTAAGGGTTTCACTTTCATTAGTATATGCCTTCATTGTAACCAACATCTTTCCTTTCGAAGCCTCCTGAGTATCTTTGTTTGACACAACTGACAATGACACTCCATGCTATACCACAACCTTGATAATGAACAACTTAGCTAACATTTTTTACGAGATAGCTTCTCGTATTGGTATAAAAAGCACTTTCTTCAAACGGTCCACAATCACCTTAATGGTATCATGATTTTTAGCTGTACAAGGTAGATTTATGAAATCCATAGTGATGTGGTCCCATTTCGATTTTGGAATTTCTAACAGTTGTATCTTCCAATACGGTTCTTGGTTTACTGCTTTGGCTTGCAAACAAGTCAAACACATACTGACATATTCTATTACCTCTTCCTTCATACCCGACCACCAGTAATATTTCTTCAAGTCTTGGTACAACTTGGTGGATCCTGGATGAATCGAGTATATAGACTTATGAGCTTCATCCAAGATTCGGCCTCGAGGATCTCCATGGCATGGGATATATTGGAATACCTTTCATAAAATAAACTAAAACTGAAAACTTTTATTAATTGTAAACCATATTACAATACAAGAACAAGAAACGTAAATTACAATATTGAAACCAAATTACAAACATATAAGAAAGAAGTAACAAAACGAGAAACAAGGTGCCTAAGGTAAGTGTAAAACATGTTTCCCTTAAAACAGATTTTCGGGCCACCCAGGTGAACCCGTCTGTTTCCCAGGGTACAACAGCCTAAGCAGATTGTACTGCCAGGATTTTCCTAGCACCTGAACTATACCCGAAACAAGAGCACGTAAGATTGAAAATTCGGGAAATTCTTTTGGTTGTGTGTAAGATTGCATTAATAATTTTTTCTCTCTACCAAAGAACCAAATGATCCAAGACATATGGTAGTATATATACATGAGCCATGTCCCAACCAAAAGCCTTAAGTTAATACACCATTAACTATAAGAGTTAAGTTGTATTTGAATGCAACACTTATGAGACTTGAATAATTCTATTAACTCTTGCAACTTATCGATTTCTCATTCAAATATAATTACAATTAGTAATAATAATTATATTACAATAATTATTATACTAAAATTTCCAACAATCCACCACATTAATGGAGATTGATTCGTACGCCCAAGTGTCAAATATAGTTACAGCGGTTGAGTGTTGCAGGAGAAGTAGGTGTTCCCCTTGAACCCTCATTTGTGAAATATACTTTGTCTCCTAGCGATTAGTAGACGCGGTGTCCTTGAACCAACCCCTTTTGACGTAGACGTTATTACATTTCACACAACACTCTTCCTGGTCTAGCTAACCCCTCATTGTTGTGTCTGTTATGGTCATGGAACACTAGCCTGGTTTTGCAAGAGCTCTAGGATTTGCGCGCCCCACAAATCCATTCGAAGCGACCCCGCTTCTCTCTCACATAGGTGATTTTTTTTCTCACATATAATTAAAAGTGTTATGCTTAACCTCCTTTGACATCACTGATTTATTATCGGAATGGACTAGGAAGCATACAACTCCCTTTATATGTTAAGGTACTCCCCCACAGTGGCCTCAGATTATACAGTTAGGTTGTCCTATTGAACCTAGATCATGGGATCACCTGTCTTTTAGGATAGGTTTTCCTTTGTAGAAACTTACTCCATAGGCTTTAGTCCCATTCCTCTCGAAGACTTACATACGACCTCTCTGCTTAAGCCTTTTGTAAGCGGATCCGCAATGTTATCCCTTGACTTCACATAGTCAATGGTGATTAACTCCCGTTGAGAGAAGTTGTCGTATAGTATTGTGTCTACGCCGTATGTGTCTAGATTGCCATTATACATTGCACTTTGAGCTCTTCCAATCGCCGACTGACAGTCACAATGTATGAAAATAGCCGTAACAGGTTTTGGCCATGTTGGAATATATTCCGAAAATTGGCGTAATCATTCCGCCTCTTCACCAGCTTTGTCTAATGTAATGAAATCAGATTCCATCGTAGATCTAGCTATAAGCGTTTGCTTGGAGGATTTTCAAGATATAGCTGCTCCTCCAAGGGTAAACGCATAACCACTTGTGGATTTGGAATCTTTCATGTCGGATATCCAGTTAGCATCACAGTATCCTTCTACAACAGCTGGGTCTTGGCCATAATGCAGTCCATAAATCCTTGTGTATCTTAAATATCTTAATAATCTAGTCATACTCTTCCAATGTTCAGAGCTAGGATTACTAGTATATCTACTTAGCCTGCTCACAGCATATGCTAAGTCCGATCGGGTACAAGACATTACATAAGACTGCCAATTATCCTGGAATACAAACTGAGCAACACCCTCACCTCTATTCTTTGACAAATGTTGGATAGTATCAATCGAATTTTGAGCTACACTCGTGTCTCCCGCGTTGAACTTTTCAAGGATTTTATCTACATAATGAGATTGACTTAACACAAGACCATTTTGGGTTTTAGTGATCTTAACTCCAAGAATCACATCGGCTAAACCCATGTCTTTCATGTCAAATCTCGCCTTCAACATATCTTTAGTAGATTTGATCATCTTATCATCACTCCCTATGATAAGCATATCTAGCGATGAGCATTTGGTACCGGGTACCGGTACCTACGGTACCGGTACCGAAAATCCTGAACCGATTAAATTCGGTACCGGTACCGGTACCAAGTATTTTCAAATTCGGGATCGGGAAAATCAGGACTGGTACCGGTTTTTTTCGGTAATACCGATTTAGTACCGATATTATGTATACAAGTCCCATTTTAAAAGTCATCTGTATGCATAACAATATCACTTCACCAACTCTTCAGTGCCTTCACACCACCTTCATACACCACCACACCCCATCCTCCTGTGCCTCCATCGCGTTGCTAACACCCAATCCTTCATATTCCCACGTCGCCTGTCACCATCAGCAGCACCTCTGTCCCTAATTTTTCATCAGTAAGTTTCATTAAAACCCTAGTTTTGTTAATTTCATGTTTTTATGTTAATTTCAAGTTATCTACTGAGTTTTATAGATCATTTACATACTGGTCACGGTTAGGGATGGCATCTTGTTCTTCTTCTCTGAATGAACCCCCTTATTCTCAAGTAAGTTTGTTAGTTGGTTTTTTGTAAGGCCCCGAACCCGGTAGCCCTACTTTAACGTCGGATTTACTCATAAACACAGTCCTTCAAATCAGAGTTTATTAAACATGAAGGTTGCACTAGAATATATAATGCAACTTTTTTTAACATGAAGGTTGCACTAGAATATATAATGCAACTTTTTGCATAAAAGGTTGCAAAAATTTGATGAAATTGCAACCTTTTTACTTAAAAGTTGCAAAATCTTATTGAAATTGCAACCTTTTTAATAAAAGTTGCATTCTTTTTATTTAAAAGTTGATAATTTTACTAAAAATTGTAACTTTTATGATAATATACTATTACTTTTTTAATGACAAAATTTGTTTTTATTTAATGTCGTGTGTGGGACTTGATCCAAAGACATCCCTCGGCCTCTCCTAAACCCAAAAGTTTTAAGGTTTTTCCTTTACCGATGAACCATCATCCAATTGGTTATAATTTTATTTTTATACTAAAGTACTTATTATTTAATCATACTTTATGTAATTAAAAATTAGAATTAGTTTTTTTTATTATTATTAATTTCTCGATCAAGAAACTAGAATGATAAGTTTTCTACAAATTTTAAGTTTTTTCTAGATTTCTTATGACATTTAAAAATTTATTTTCTAAAGATAATATATCATAATTTTAAATGAGTATTAGTTGGATTACATAATTCTTTCATAAATAAAGATCAGAATATTAAACTTTTTAATGCCAAAAGTTCCCGCTCCGTCCTAGCAAATATTTTGATTTCCCCACACCCAAATTAACTTCTTCCACTAACTCTAAACCACACGTACATCTCCCAAAATCCAATCGATCATCGGTGTGTGTTTCCCCCTCTCCTCAATCTATCATCACCGATTCGATCTCTCATTGTACGCAAAGGTCTGTTAAATTTCTCTTCCCAACCCCAAAATTCCTTGTCACGCTGTCCAGTTCATTGGGTTTAATTCATCCCTCAAATGCTTTTTTTTCTTATTGTTTGCATTATATTTTAGTTGACGATGGTGTTCATTTGGATATGGTTTAGCAAGTGTCCGCCATCGGTAGGGCTTTATTGATTTGGTAACTGCTAAACCATGTAGCTTTAAAAAATCGACCAGTTAAGAAATCATATTTGATTTAGAAATCAATAGCCGGAATTAAGTGGTTTCATAATTTGACTCACTTTGTATTGATATGTGGCTCTAGAATATGCAAATGGTGGGTCTGGAAAAAGGAAACTCCAAGCACGGTTAGTTTATCTATGTCTTGTTCAACTTTAAACTTGAAATTAGTTTTAGTTGTGAGACTTGATTGAAGTTGTTGATTTTCGTTTTAACATTAGTGATTTTATTTATTGATTTTTGTTGTTCTTGCGGAAATTTGAACTGAACCAGCACAAAATATTGACGTCAGGTTATTACTTATTTGTGTTTATGCGTTCTTGGTGAATTCAAACTTGTGTACCTTTCTGGCTCACAGACTTTAGCTCTTTTCAGTTAATGATTATGAATAAAATGTGTAAAGTTTTGAAAAAAACGAGCTGTATCCAAAATCAGGTTGGCTACGGCATTCAACAATCTCCTCATCTTTTCATGGGATATTGTAAGTAATTAACCATTTTAATTCCAAATTATATGTTTATTCTACGTACTCAATAACTATCTAATTATGAAAACAGAATCTCAGATTGTACGATGAGTATGGGTCTAAGCTGGCTTTTGGGTACTTACGGATTGTTGTTTTCAAGGAAGGCAGATACATTTAGTATCGGTTTTGATTGTACCAAGGTTTGTTCTCAGGTTTACATTTTTTAATTAAACTGAGTTGACAAGTTACACTTAATGCTCAAAGTTTAGAAGTTAGTCATGTGTTCTTGTGAAATGATTTTTTACTTAAGCAACACGCCTTGATTAATTTACTTTTGGAGGTATAATTTTGATTTAGGGAATTGTTTAATTGAGTCTTGAAGTTAAAGAAAAACACAATTGCTTGAAATGTGAAGAAATTGAAGAGGGCCATCAAAGGAAAAAAGTTGAGCTACAAGTTATTATGTGGGATTTTGGCAGCCAACGAACAGATTTTAAAGCTACACTGCGGAATGATATGGAAAAGCTACCTACAGAATACTTAAAGAAGATGAGTAGGAGATTTTCGTTATCTTTTATAATTGTAATTGACAAAATTATTTGAGATTGGACATATGTGAAGTTAATGGAAATTTGAGTTCTTTAACAATGAGCCACAAATTTGCATTGCCAATAGTATATATTTTATTTGGTGTAACTAAAATCTTAATAAAAGTGTTGCAATTGATGTAAAAAAAGGTTGCATTTTTTTAATGAAAAGATAATAATGGTTGCATTAGAAAATAGGAAATGTTGCATTTGAGAAAACCAAGGTTGCATTTGTGTGTTAGACACGTTGCATTAGCATGTTAAAAAGGTTGCAATTTAAAAAAGTTGCATTTATTAGTAGATGCAACCATTTCAAAAAAGGTTGCATTATTTAAGAAAAAGGTTGCATTATGTCTAATGCAACTTCACCTAATGCAGCCCTTGATAAAAGGCGTAATGCAACCTTTTCAAAGCTTAATGCAGCCTTTTAACGATGTTGCAATAGCTTCATTTTCTTGTAGTGCGTATAGTTTGAGAAGGGGTATGATTGTGAGAACTTTTTCATGTTGAAAAAAACTAATAAATAGATTACACTCATGAGCTTTAATCCAATTTTCATTATTTGTTGCCCCTAAACTTGATTAAAGTTACTTTACTTTCTGTAAACTTTAATAAACGATTAAACGTACCGTTTTGGTTTGAGGTTAAATTTTCGATCAAATGCATGTACGTGAAAGTCGTATGAATTTCTTCCTTGTTCATTCACAATATTATCATATATATACAAGATATTACCTAACAAACTAGGAGAGAATAAAGGAAACGAATAATACAATAATACAATGATAAATACAATTAATACAAATATATATGCCATATATATAAATGTTGACCAAGACACCCCCTCAGTCTTAGGGATAGGACCACGAACGCAAAGACTGGACTTGAACTTGGAGAAAAGCGGCCGTGGTAATCCTTTTGTAAAAATATCGGCATACTGGTAGTCTGCCAGAATATGAAGAACATGTATGTCACCAACCCGAACTTTGCCGCGAACAAAATGAATGTCAATTTCAATATGTTTGGTTCTTTGATGTTGTACCGGGTTTTCGGAGAGATATACGACAGATAGATTATCACAATACACAATTGTGGCCTGACGAGTAGGAACATATAGTTCAAGAAGCAGGTTCTGTATCCAACTCGTTTCAGCGACCGTGTTTGCCACACCACGATATTCGGCTTCTACACTAGATCTCGAAATAGTTGCTTGGCGTTTTGAAGACCATTAGACCAAATCGGTTCCTAAGAAAATACAATAACCTGATGTGGAGCAGAGTGAGTCAGGACAACTAGCCCAGTCCGCATCAGAGTATGTTGTGAGAGAAGTTGACCAGGAAGAACCTATGTGTAACCCGTGAGATGTGGTATCGCGTAAATAACGTAAAACACGTTTGAGAAAGTGAAAGTGCGGTTCACAAGGGTCGTGCATGAATAGGCAAATTTGTTGTACCACGTAAGTTATGTCGGGCCGAGTGAAAGTGAGATACTAAAGTGTGCCGGCTAAACTGGGGTAGAGGGTAGGATCATTAAATGGAGGTCCTGAGGTTGCACTTAGTTTGAAGGACGTATCAACTGGTGTAGCAGCCGGTTTACATAATGTCATATTTGCCCAGGCTTAAAGTTTCATCACAATCAATTCCCACTTGTTGGGATTTCCCGTTACCGACAAGCCTTGCTTTGTATCGTTGTAGTTGGCCTGTGGCATTAAACTTGTGTCTAAACAGCCACATACAACGAATGACATGAGCGCCAGGTGGTCGAGGTACTAACTCCTATCCATGGTAGCCTTCCAATTCGGATCATTTAAAGCGGTAAGATGGGAAGTAGGTAAAGGTGAGATAGAGTTTGTGTGAAGGTTGAAATGATTTTTGGGTTTGGAAATTCCAGCACGTAGGCGGGTAGTCATGGGGTGAGTTGAAGCAGGTGGGAAAGAGGATAAAGAATTGGTGGGATTATGAGTATCTGATGTTGAAGAGTGGTTGTTGTCACTGGTTGTGGATGTGTCACGTGAATTTGGCTCATGTACTGTAGATTGTAAGGGATGAGAATGTGGATTATGTTGTAGAGGAATGGGTTGAGTGGTCACAGTATGTGGTTGTGGTTGAATCGTAGTGGTGAAATTTTGTGATTGGGCCGTGAATGGTGAGTTTAGTGATTGGGCCATAGGTGTTGACAAGGGAGGTTGGGTCATGGTTTGTGAAGAAGTGGCAGTAGCATTTTGTGGTGTGAAGAGTAGTGGACTTGGATCACACTCAAGAAATGAGTAGTCGTTTGGTGTTGGTTTAGTAATAGTTTTAAACGGGAATTGGGATTCGTCAAAAATGACGTGTCGGGAAAAATGACATTGCCCGTTAAAAGTTCAGGGCATTAGTATCCGCGAAAATTTGCCGGATAGCCGAGAAAAATGCATAAAGTGGACTGAGTTTATGTGGTCGGGTAGATGACATATTTGGATAGCAAGCGCAACCGAAGACATGTAAGTGATCATACGCGGGGTGTCGTTGGTATAGCGCGGCCATAGGGGAGTGGAAGTTTAGAATTTTGGTGGGTAATATGTTATGGAGATAGGTAGCGACATGGAGCGCTTCCACCCAATAATTTGGAGGTATAGAAGCATGAGTGAGAAGGGTGAACATGATTTCGTTTAGTCGTCTAATCATGCGTTAAGATTTTCCATTTTGTTGGGATGTTTGAGGACATGAGAAACGAAATTGAAGTCCTTGTGAGTTTACAAAATTTTTAAAACTATGATTATCGAATTCAGCCCCTAAATCACATTTGAAAGACTTTATGTGAACATTAAATTGGGTGAGGATGAACTTGTGAAATTTGGTAAATTTATCAAATGTTTCGAATTTAAACTCTAAGGGAAAAATCCAAATGTATTTGGTTTTGTCATCAACTAGAACCACATAATATTTATATCCTGATTTACAGACAACCGGGGACGTCCACAGGTCACAACGAATGATATCAAAAGGTAATAATGTTGGTGACAATGATAATGAAAAAGGTAAGCGTTTACTCTTGGAAAATTGACAAGAGTGACAAACAAGTTCACGACCACGTTTATTACAAGTAATAAATTTTTCATAACAAGAGAATTAAAAACAGATAAACCGGGGTGACCAAGACGATGATGCCAAGACTCTTGATCATGCGAAAAATGATATGCGGAAGCGATAGTGTTGGTGAGCGGGTAAAGGTGGCTGTTGCTATCATGCCTCGTTAGGATCTTCCCATTCGTGAAGTCCTTCACAGAAAAGCCAAATTGGTTAAACTCAACAGATGTCCAATTATTAATGTTAAATTGACAGACACTAACTAAATTTTTAATGATATTAGGTGCATAAAGGATATTTTTGAGGTGAAGAGGTTGTGTGGGAGTAGGGATAGTGTTGTTTCCCGATCCGAGAATTGGAATGTGATGTCCATTTCCTACAAGAATAGACGATATTGAACTGGATAACAAAGGGGAATTAATTTTACCTTGGTCACCTATGATGTGGGAAGTAGCGTATGTGTCTATATGCCATTGATCTCCCTCATTATTGGTGCTCATAGCCGCAATGGCATTGGATAGATCGGTAGGGTCCAACGCATCAAAATCTGTGACATGTGCTTGAGCAGAAGAGGTATTTCCTGTGGGCCTAGGAGGGGGGGTTGGGCTGGTTCAGTCGGTTGTGGTGTGGCCCAAGGATAAGGAGCCCAACCAGCTTGAGTTGGAAATGGGCTTGGAGGAGGAGGTGGTAGGTTCCAATAGTTGGGCCATGGAACCAATGGGCCATACTGTGACTGTCAAGTTGGACCATGTGAGGATTGAGCTTGATTGGATCTGGGAGACACAAAATTGTGTGGGCTGTACCTTGGAGAATTATTTTGTGGAGTTGAGCGGGAATTATTTTTTCTAGAGTTGGAGGATCTGGACCCACCACGATGTGAATTATTGTATGTGGTGTATTGACGACGGTTATTTGTAGTAGGAGGGTCATGAACGGCGGCTGCAACAATATTATCAGGTTGCTCACAGGCTTGTTGCCGATCAAATTCTGATTGAAGCGTTTCACAGGCATCTTCCCAAAATGGAAGGGAATGGTTGATGATTAAACCGGTAGCATTAAACTCGGTTGGCAACCCACAAACGAGTTGAATGACGAGTCGTTCGTTGTTTACCGAGATGCCAAGGTTGGAGAGTTGGCTCCCGATGTCCTTCAATCGTTGATGGTAGTCGGACAAGGATGGCATGTTACAAAGTTTGAGACTAACAAACTGTTGCTCGAGTGACGCAATGCGAGGGCCTTGGTTATTTTGGAACAAGTTCTTGATACGGATCCATGCTTCGTAAGCAGTGGAGTCGGTATAAAGAACGCGGTCGAGATACTTATCTAAGAGAGTGCCGTATATCCATTGCAACACAATGGAATCGATCTTCAGCCAAGAATCATAGTTGGGGTCATCTTTGGATGGAGCCGGAGTACCGTTAATATGTGATAAAACTTCATACCCGCGTGCATGAAGGGTGAAAAGTTTCTCCAATGAGGAGTATGAGACCGTTTTGCCATCGAGAGGACGAACTTTTTGTTGAATGTTAGTGACAGTGTAAACCGGTGAAGGTTGTGTTTAGGAGGATCGGGTTTGTTATTATCGTCATGATGAGAGGATTACAGTGGTGGTAAAATAACAAAAAAAGAAACCAAAGTTTCTGATGAAAAAATAGACCGAAGTCTGAGATGAAGGGTTAAAGGATCGATTTTAGGGTGAAACCCTAAGAGATGGATAATACCATGAATGTCGTATGAATTTCCTTCTTCGTTCGTTCATAATCTACATATTCTAATAAAGTAAAAATAATTGTGACACGTGTCAGTTTGTGGTTAATCCTTTTATTTTTTCCCCTCCAAAATTAATATATGTCATATATTAATAATTATTCACTTTCCTATAAGACTCCGTTTATATTATATCTATAATATGATTAAATTTTTCATTTTTCTTTAACTCTATTTATATTATATCTATACAATTTTATGAAAAGAAAACATTTACATGTTATAGTTCTATACATTGATAGGATATATTTCACAACATACTTTGTGAAATTCAAAAATGAACAACAAATTGTGTCTGTTAAATATTGAAAAGAATATAATTTTAAATGTTATCATTAACATATTATACATGTTTATTGTTGAAGAATATAAATAAAAAAATAAAAATAATTTTTATATGCTTATAATTTACGAAGTAATTTTTTTAATTATTAAATTATAAATGCTTAAAGGTTGATCAATTTTTTAAAAATAAATCCATTTATCTATTGGGTTTTTTTGTACGTTGTCATATAAATTTTTAAATTATAAATATATGATTTAAATCTATATATTTATTTTTTTAGTTAATTTAGTAAACCATACACATATGCGTTAAATTGTAAAGATAGTATATACCAATCACTTTCAATATAACACAATATATGTTAAATTGTAAGGATAGTATACACCAATCATTTTCAATTATAATAAAGTTTATCATATTTAGTTTTTTAGGTTTTTTTATCAAGGATTCCTTAGGGTTTTTTGTGAAACTTAAATTTGATGTTACGGGTTAAAAGTTGGTAAATAGATCGTTTGGTACAAATTAACTACATTTGGCTCAAATTTGTTACGGGTAAAATATGAGTAATATGAATATTTTTAAAATTTTGAGAGTGCAAATAGATTTATTGTCAAACTTGTTACGAGTTCAAAGTTTTGACTTGAAAAGGTAAAACAGATTAAAGTTAGAATTTTAATTATGCTTGGGTTTCGAATTTATTTTTAAGAACATTTTTGGAAATAGTCAAAAGATTCGGGATTTTCCACATTGAGTATTTTTCCCATGACTATTAAAATTTAAGAAAAAATGACAAACACTTCCGACATGCCACCTCTATATACCTATCAATGCTTATAACTTTTATCAAATTAGAAACATTTGTGTCAACATTGACTTTTCCTTGAATATTGATCAGAATTTTGTATGTGAAACATATCGTACAAAATTATGCTCAAGTGAAAAAAAACATTCACAAAATTGAACAGGTTAAAATGTTATTCTTTTAATTTTGTCAATTGGCAAAGTAGAGAAACCCCTCAAACTTATTAAAATCTTTTTCATTGTGTAGCTAAAAATATTATTATATGAGAAGTGTCCTCCGAAGTTGGTTCGTAACTAAATTTCTTTCAGTTATACATATATGACACTAAGAATAAATTTTCAATAGATGAAGTGTTCTTAGGTATGTTTTTGCAGGTGCGGTATTTTTTTTATTAAGTTTATTTTTTTTAGAAAAAAATCATTTTGTGATATAAATAAAATCAATTTATGTATAATGATACATGCAAAGACGTAATACATTTTTTTCATATACGTTATGTATTGTTTTATTTGTAACTAATTATTTTGATCATCCAGTGTGTTACACGGGCTCTAAAACTAATATTATCATATATATACAAGATATCACCTAGCAAACTAGGAGAGAATAAAGGAAACGAATAATACAATGATAAATACAATTGAATACAAATATATATGACATATATATAAATGTTGACTAAGAGTGCGCAGTCCCTACTGCAACGCGCGGGGTGAACCCAGTACCTTACATAAATCATACATAGTATAAGTCAATGGCATATTCCATGGTTTTGGTCATAGTTGTAATAAGTGATTCGAACCCCATAACTTGTTTGCTCGATATTTATCTCTTGGTTTCTTTTAACGTTCGTTCACATTTCCGTTGACATTTTGACAACACTCTTTCGAGTATTATCGACAGATAAGTGATGGTTTACCAACGAACTCCATCAAATTCTATTTTTTATATAAATTTTGTTCAAAATTTTCAAGGCATTGCCAGTGATCTTTTGAAAAATTTTTAATTTATGATAAGACTCCCCTTATTTATCAGGTGATCGTCGATATGGATCTAATATTCCGTCGGCATTCCCTCGGTATTCGGGCTTTTTAATTCGATAAGATACCAAACAGGACTTTTTAGGGAATTGATGGCTGTGCCTGTTACCGATGGAACATCTGTCGCGTATATGTTGGAAATACATGGATTAAATATTATATAGAGCAAATCAATTAAAGGCTTTACACTTCACAATTGGAAGCAACCCAAGCATTTTTTGGCTTATAGCTTACACCTGTCCGACGTAGCCTATGCTGGGTTGATATGCTTCTTTATTCTTTAAATCAGAGTATTTAAATTGCGGGAAGGACAAAATAATTGAAAAAACTCCCCTTTGTTAACTTTTCATATAGTTTCAGTTTTCGACCATAGAAAAACATTGATGTGAAACTACTTAAATGTTAGTGTGGAAAATATACCGACCGTGGAATACGCTAATGACTTTGTCAAGTAAAATGTATTTATTTAGTCTTCGTAAATCATAAAATATCCAATTAAATGTAGATAGTATTCGAGATAACCAGAATTTTACCACTATAAATACCCCTGCATGTAGCTTAGAAATTATATACCAAGAATACAAAGAAATTAATATGGC
Source organism: Bidens hawaiensis (assembly GCF_021521415.1). NCBI lineage: Eukaryota > Viridiplantae > Streptophyta > Magnoliopsida > Asterales > Asteraceae > Bidens > Bidens hawaiensis. Next base: position 1,604,455 of record NW_027491319.1, read on the forward strand.
ATCCAAACTCATTACTTTCTTACCCTTTTTCTTTGCATTGTTCTTTCTCTTGTCTCTTTGCAACGCTAAGTACGATCTTGACACACTCAAACGCCTTCAAGGCTGTCACAAGGGTACGGGCAAAGTGCAAGGCCTCCATGACCTCAAATTGTACCTTGCCCGTTTTGGTTACCTAAATTACCGACACACTCCTAACCACGTCAACGCCGAAGATGATGAGTTTGATGATGAGCTTGAGACCGCCCTCAAAAGCTATCAAAACTTTTACCATCTCAATGCTTCTGGCACTTTAGATGGGCCCACTGTTTCACAAATGATCATGCCTCGTTGTGGACAACCTGATAAGAAAGGTAGTCACATACACGGAACAAAGTTGTTAAACATCGTATCTCATTATTCATTCTTCCAAGGCAGCCCTAGATGGCCTGCAGGTAAAAGCCGCCTCACCTACGCATTTGGCTCGAATTATCCAAATCCATATGTACCTCCTGTTGTTCGTGCTTTCAATAAATGGGCTTCTGCATCCGGTTACTTCACATTTTCAAGAGTTTATGATTTCAATAGGGCTGACTTAAAGATTAGATTTCTAAGTAGGGTCCATGGAGATGCAGACTTCGATGACAATGATCTGGCTCATGCTTTTCCGCCAACTAATGGGAGATTTCACTACAATGCAGAAAAGAAATGGTCCGCTGGACCAGGGGCGGTTTCCGGTGCCTATGATTTAGAGACGGTGGCTATTCATGAAATAGGCCATCTACTTGGGTTGCGCCATAGTCAATATGAAAGTGCTATAATGTACCCTAGTCTCCCTAGTGGAGAGGTAAAAGGTTTGAATGAAGATGATATTCAAGGCATTAAAGCTTTATATGGACTTAATAAGTAAGTAACTTAATAACATATAGGTGTGCTCATATATATCCTTGTTACGTGTGTATTTCAGTTTTTGTATACTTGTGTAATAAGCAGTCGATGATGATGCGTCGTGTTGTAACTGTAATAACTGATTTTATATATATATATATATTTGTGAGTTTGAATTATATGTTTTGCATGATTTTGCATCTTCATTCTAGCTGGCGAGTATGGACATAATTGCACCAAGGCGAATATTGTTTTGTCTAGTGCTGTGTGAAACTAAACCATAACTAACTAAATAGACGTTATTAAGAGAAACTACTATAACCTATATTGACGATACTCCAATTTGGAAGTGCTAGTGGTGATTAAGCCTAGACAATTAAGCTCTCATAAAGTTTTAAGTAAACAAATTTAGTGTCCGGCAACAACATACTTCCAAAAAAGAAATCACATGAATCTGCTTAATTAATTCACATGTCTTATCTTATCTTAAGTACATATAAACGAAACATTTCTACATTCTCTCAAGCCATCATGTTGCTTTATTTGTAAATTGAGGCTTCTCATGCATATGACCCGAATTCACGGGTATGGGTCTCACCATACTCAGATATTATTAATAATCGGGTCATGGGTACTCTCACCAAACCCAAATAGGTTTTTAAACAGGGTCAAAACATCTTATTTATTTGTGAAACCCTTTCATCATCAAATCTTAAATATATTATTAACTTTCTTACGTTAAATAAAATTAAAATCTTAAAAAATATATAAATATTATAAATGAATAATGTAAAAAATATATATAAATATCATCATCATCAACATCAACATTAACATCATCATCATCATCATCATCATCATCATCAGCGTCATCATCATCAACACCCAATCCAAACAAAATTTTTTATTAAATAAATATTATTTATGATTCTTTAAAATATTAAAAAATACATTTTAAAAACAATAAGTTTGCGAACCATACAAAAAACCATTATACATATTTTAAAATAAGTCGGTTTTTTTAACAATATTATATCAGGACGTTCACTAAAATGTTAAGATATGCTGTGTATTTATATTTTATTTTAAAGTTGAATATTACGAGTTATGCAGGTAATTAAATTATTCGAGAAAATTAGTAGTTATGTTTTGGGTTACCACCAATAGTCAGACGAAAATGATGATGATGATATTGATGAAGATGATGATGGTAATTCATTACAAAATAGAAACTTAAATAAAATTTGATAACGAAAATCAGACGAAATTATAGAAACTTGAAATTTAGATTAATAATAATAATAATAATACATAGCATTTACACAACAACCTTTTGTTACAAATTGGTATCTCATCAAATACAGTTAGCTCATCAACAGAGTTTTAGGCATTTTGATTAGTTTCACACAGCTCCCCACTCCATGTTTCAACGGAGTTTACAGTGCTTATTATCGGTACTGTTGTATTTTTTTGGTGGCACCCAGGTCATCAAAAACCTTGAAGGAAAGATTATGAACCCCATTCAGGTCCATCTCTGTTAAATTTTTTTGAGTTTATAGTGCCTCTTATCGGCACCGTATGGATTTAATGGGTGGACTAATTAAGAGTTCCACCGGGCCACGACACGCCACCCCTAGCATGTCACCCCAAAATAACAGCTACACAGCCAACAATGGTTTTAATAATAACAGACTCCATGATTTAAACATGTTCTTAGTGTTTTGAATAATATGGTGGTGGAGACTAATTGAAGTAATGAGTCCGCCAAGGAAATATGATCGTGATGAAACATGGTGGGAGGGTTGGGTGGACATGGGTGTAGTTGAATTATGATGAAAGGAGGGACGGGAAGGAGGATGGGCGGGCTTTGTAATGAATTCAGGAGAGTTGTATACGCCACGTAGAGCTCTTACCGTAGCGGTTAAAAGTTGCAACGTTATCCCTATACGCCACCTTAAGAGCTTTATGTGGCGGTTAGGACGCTCCTCAACAGGCTTTGCAGATTGCGACGTTATCTATATCTGCCAAGGTAGGTATTTACCGTGGCAGTTAGACCGTTATCCCTAACGTTGAGCTCTATATATGGGGATTAGCGCTTTATACTTTTTATTATTTCTTCCTTTTTTTATAATTATTATTATTATTATTATTATTATTATTATTATTATTATTATTATTATTATTATTATACAATCTATATATATGTGAATAACATTGAACGATATCGAAAATCAGATGAAACTATAGAAACTTGAAACTTGAATTTATTAATATACATATTACATTGCAAAATAGCATTTACACAACTATTGTCACAAATTTGTATCTCATCAAATACAATTAGCCCCTCAAATTGTAATCCGCACCAGTGCTTCTGCCGTTGGTAGCATTTCGGGCACGGTCACGACTCCGCACTCCATGCTTATATGCTATTTAGATCAAGTTAACACTTGTCGAGTGATCTAAGACGGGTGGTCAAAGAGATAATGGTGGATATGTAGATGCTATTTTGGACAACTCTGTGATCGTCTTCCATTATTCTTCAATTTCAATGATAGTGAGGACGAGACCGAGTTCAGATATGTGATAGTCGTTGGGTTCATTCATATTTACAGATATAATCCTTCACAACAATATTTGTAGATCCCAACAGTTTGTTTATTTCATTTTCAACATGGTGCAATAACTGAATGTAATAGTTCCTAGAGTGGTGCTTCATTAATAAAGAAAATTAATATTGATTTTTAGTTTAAATACAAGGAGCATAAAATAATTAACAATGAAACATCAGTATATATACAATCAATCGTTTAAATCAATAGCACAAATTTTGACTCATCACTTTGAACTGATTCTAAGGTACCCGTTTATACGATCTTCGTAAAAGGCCCTCCATCTGTAAGCCTCTTCTTTTGCAAATCTCGCCTAAGTATATACCGGCAACGGCACCGGGAAATCCCCTTCAAGTTTTATAGTTATCCAATGAGTATTTGTAACGTACATTAGCAATGGCTGTTACGCGGCTCGAGAAGTATTAGAAGGAAATTAAATGTTTGAGCAGCCACGTATCCATGGACGGGGAACTTGTAACACCACATAAATTTCCATTATAGAATTAAGCTAAAAATGCCAAATTTTAAAGTTTAGAGACTGAAATTAGAATTTTTGAGTAAATAACAATATGAGGTCCGATTCATCATCCTACTAAAGCATTTGGCAAACCGGCACAAAATACATGACCTTTAAACTACAAAGGTATCTCTTATGGCTCGGTTTTGCTTCATACTTGATTCAACACATTAATCTAGATGTTTCACTGGTTGTTTGGTGATGCTTGAACACATGAATCTGCCCTCCTTTAGCTCGGATTTGGATCCGGATTGAAGGAGAGTGTTTATGTGTTTTTGAGTGTGTATGGAGGCAAGGTTGGTGGAAATGAGGGTTTTAGGGAGATTTATGGGTGTTTAAATACCCTCAAGCCCATGAACCTAAGCCTTATCATCATCCCTTAATCCATTTTTTAGCACACACTCTATTATTATTATTATTATTATTATTATTATTATTATTATTATCATCATCTAACCTAATTAAATAATAACACGCAAGTTCTTTTATTACCTATTCATTAATGTAGGATGTTACATGTATGAACTTTTAAAATTTTTAAATATGTAGGCGGTAATGAAAATTTTGTGGCAGGCACTTCGAATTCAGCTAAACCGGTCAATTTTTTAGCGGGTATGGTTGTTTCGGTTAGTGAGGTAAATTACTTACAATTTTATTTTGTTTATGTAGTTATTTACTCAAAATAACCCTTTAATTTGATCCGATAAGTTTTTATTTGTTATCATTGGGCTTTTGACTTTGTAAATCATTATTCAGTATTATAATTTGTTTAGGCCTTACAAGACGGTTACTCAGTTTTTTTGTTTATCGATGTTGGGGTATGGAAAAAATCATTATTCAATATTATAATTTCCTTACAAGACCGTTACTCAGTTTTTTTGTTTATCGATGTTGGGGTATGGAAACAACTACTCATGCATGGGTTTAGTTACAAAGATATACAAAATCGGCCTTTTTTATAGCCAAAAGCACGATAGATTGTTACTTAATTGTGTTTTTCTTAAGATAATTTTATAATTCAAAATATGCATAGAGAACGAGCCCGATTTTAGTTACATAAGAGCCTATTCAAATTGTTTAGTGTGGTTTTATTGTTTTTTTTATTACTTTTTGGGAGAATGTCATGATCTTTTTTGAGTGCATTAATTTTGTAAGTTTTTTCATTTATTAATTTATGTAGTTGTCACATACTCGTGTTGACATTTCCGTTAATCGAGCGGATAGTTTGGTCATAAAACAACAGATTTACAAGAATTATGCAATATGAGGTATAATTGTGTGTAAATATACACATATGACAAATATACATGACAAACCATAGGTTTTTGAAATGATTAATCATACAATCACATCAATATTTAGTAAATCTGAAAAAAAATTATGACAATGTTGAGAAAGGACATAATTATCAAGATCAAGAATCTCAATAAGCTTTGACAGACGTAGAAGGCTTAGAAGCAGACGCGGAACCATTATTATTCTTCTTTACACAATCCTGACCGTTTCTTGAAGCCAAAGCAACCAGAAAAGGCGTTACACGGCCACCAACACGAACAGCAGCAGCCGCCGCCGGCATTCGGTTACCATTGCAGGCATGATCAGACTGAAACCGATGCTTCAAACAAAACTTGCTCTGGCACGACTTGCAGGTACTTGTATTCGAAAACGTAAGAATCTCCTTGCACCGTCTAGCACCACAAGTTGGCTTCTTCTTCTTTTTCGGATCACAATCTTCAGATTTCTGATGCTTCGTAAGAAGCAAATCAATCTCAACCTCTCCTTTGATGTTTCGTGGAATCTCGATTGACATCGAGCATGTTTCGCAAACCAAAACTTTTCGGCTGTTGTGATAGGAGTTTGAGCATTCGTGGGATTTGTACGATCGATGCTCAACACAAAAAACCTGCAAATTAAAAGCGGTTAAGTCAGGTCAGGTGTTATCAGTGACGGATTTAGAATTTTTTTTTATCTGGTTCGCTATTTTAAGATGCTCTAAATATATAAGAACGCGTATAAAAAAATTGGGTCGGGTTGACGATTCGGATTGGTTTAACGGTTCGGGTCAAGTAAGATTAATCATATAATAAAAAACGATATAATAACTAAAAAACATCATCATTAGAAACTAAAAAAACACGGGACTTAAAAACGATAATCTTTCGAAATAAAAAAAAAAAACTAACCTTATAGTTGTTCTTTACGAGTTTTCATCTTTTGAAAGCGTTGCATTACATCTTCGATCGAAACTTGTAGTAAAAACTCTCTTTCAATGTAGCAAATGCAAGAATCATTCATGTACCCGTCACCCATCCTATTACGTAGTTCCGTCTTCACATGCTTCATTGAAGAAAAACTTCTTTCAACACTAGCCGTTGCAACCGGTAGAACTAGTGACAATTTTATTAAACGATAAACCAACGGATAATCAATGTGTTTTCTTGTTTCCACTAAAATCTCGTTGCGGAAAATTATGCCCAATAGGTTGACATGGGCCACATGGCCCTCTTAGCAAATATGTTCTTCTAATTTCATCTTTTTGATTAGGATGATATGATGAAATCGGCTTTCGATCTGAAGGATCCCATGGAAGATCATCCAATTCGACTCTTGCCAGATTATTACTACTAGATGGTGAAGGGTCTCGTGGCCTTCTCGATAAAAAACGGTCCATAATCTATCAAATTTAAGTTCTGTAAAAGCAAAAATAAAATTCAAAGCCCTAAAAAACTAACATCTTTTTTGAACACTCAATCATCAAAAGTCTCATTCTAGTAGGTTTTGAAATTGTATTGAACCTCTGAATTATAATGAAAAATCGACAACTAGTGAAAAATAGTATAAGATTCATGGTGGAAATTTGGCATCAAAAAAATCTGGAATTTGACAATTACCCACATCAATTTTTCTCAGGGTTAACTAACGAACTACAAAAGGGGCGGGAACGCACCTGAACGCGGAGGGTATCGGCGACGGCGAGTTTCTGGTAAGTAGAAATCGAAGAGTTCTCGTGCACAATGTGTCAATGTTGACCGTCTGATCTGGCACCGGCAGCGCAGCGGGTCTTATGTAAGGTTTTGCAGTGCATTTAAGGTGCTCGACAAAAGTTCCCAATGGTGGATCTCTTGTTTATATTTTGTTTTGAGTTTTAATAGCACCTCCTTCTTTCTTTCTCTACGCAGAAGCGGTAGAGGTGGAGCAGGGAGGGAAATTGGGGGTGTTTAGGGTTTTTAAGAAAGGTGTATAAAGGTAATAGAGCACAAAAGAAAAAGGCAAAAAAAAATAAGGTTGTGTGAGACTCGAACCCGGGTCTGCACTCAAACACAATGCACGCCTTGCCACTAAGCCAGTATATGATTTATGTATATATTTGAAACAAATTATATATATGGTTCAGCCCAGAAAACACATGGTTCGCTAAAAAAGTCGCTATTAAATGCTCCACTACGGTTCGAAAAACACCTGGTTCGTTTGACCCGGTACTCATGTGTATAAATCCGTCCCTGGGTGTTATGTATTATTAATCTAACTATATATACTATACAATAAGATAATAAAATATCTCGTGACGATGGTAACAATATAATACTCAAACTCTAATAATAATTTACCTTGCGACAACCGTCACATTTAAACGGGAGGAAATCGAGTTGTTTGCAATCGGAAAGCTGGCAGTGTTTGCCTAAATCTGGAAAGGCTTCTGTGCCTCCACCCATGGATATTAAGATTGAGGTAGCTTGGGGAATAATTTAAATGTTAGAATTGAAGAAAGTGAAATTTGTGAGTTGGATAATGATGATGAATTGGGGATTTTGGGGGGAATATATAAGTTATAAAGGTTTGGATTGGCTTGGGGCGTAAGACACTACGTCGGCTTGAAGGCTTCTAGGTTGTTCTTTTTGTTTAGGCGGGTCAAAGTCCGGTCCCACACGTTGTACTCATGGATCTTTGAACTTATTAAATGGGCTTGGAGTTTCCCTTATTGGGTTGGGTTCACGCCAGTGGCTCAAATAATTTTTGACTTTCACCTAGGTGTTCATTAATCGATAACCGGATAATCGGGTTGGGTACTACATGATTTTCCATGGAGAAAACCCTAACCGGTATAACGGGTTTGGTATTAACTGAACCGTTTATAAAAACCCTTTTTTATAAGTTGAAAAAATCTAGAAATTTCCTATAAGTAAACTAGAAAAATCAGATAAATTAAAAAAACTTATTCTTGATTGATTTTTTTAAATATTTTCATAATTTTAGGGACACCAGGTTTGTTGCTAGACAGGCGGTGCTAAAGGCAGAAGTAGGGAAAATTACTAAGCACGAGAAGACATGTGTTGAGAATCAACATGCATTTGTCCCTTTTGCTTTTGATACATTTGGGTCTCTCGTCCCCGATGCTGCTACGTTTTTAAAAGGAGTTCAGCGGGTCGTGCACAGTAACTCAACAACGCCGAAGAACGATAACTTTGTTTTCAGTAGGATCGGTTTTGTCATTCAAAAGGGGGTGGCGGCGCAGCTTATTGCCCGCTTACCTGCCTCTCTGTTGTAACTGGATCCTTCTTTTTAGTTAAAAGAAAAATAATTAATTGAAAAAAAAAGAGAAAATTTTCATAATCATTACTACCAAATAATACATAGATAACTTGAAAATAAACATTTATAATTGTCGTGACATGAAATTCATTCGTTTATTCTCTTTGTTGATCATTTATTCTTTTGTACGGGCTTTGGCTTCATCGTTTAATGTTTATTCTTCGTTCTCCATCTCATTTTCATTGTTTGACGGGTCTCCATGTTTCGGTTCGAGACTACTTGATCACACCGAATCATCATACATTTGTTCTTCCTCAAAAAGTGGTTGTGCGATACTCATTGCCACCTCTTCTTTGTGTAGTTTTTCTTCAACGTCGAGCTCTCCTTCAAGATTTAAGATATGCTGGTTATGATCTGCCGTGTCTAAGTTGTCTTTCAAGCAAATGCACAATTCCAAGGATTTCGGTGTTAGTCTTACCCTTCGTATCGATATAATCCTACCACTCAAAGAAAAAGTACTTTTAGAAGCTACCATAGAAGTTTGTAATGCTAGTAAATCATGGCCATGGCAGTAAGCACAGGGAATTGGAATTCCATTTGCACCAACCCAAAATATATAAGTTTTCAAAATCATCAGCCGTGAACATAAAATCAGTTGCACCATACCAGCTTAGCCCACTATTAATTGAGGCGCTACCCCAAGTCTTTTTTTTAATTTTTATCGTTTATTATATCATCATAAAAGCTTATGTTTGGGTTACTAGACGAAGAGATCTTGCTCCAAAACCCATTGATTTAGAGATGTTTGGTATTGAACCAAATTTAAGAGCATAAAACTCAAGCATGTTTTCTAAAGAAGTGTTAAGTTTTTTAATATGTTTTGTTGCACAATGAGCTTCTTATAAATGCAAATCCAAATACCAAAATATTTCGATTAAAGTTTCAACCCCGTAAACAGTTAAAGTCAAGTTTGATGTGGTGACACGAGTAAAAACCGACAGCAATTCTTCAAAGTATTTTGTAATTTTAATTTCAATGGAGCTATCATATCATCGTAATTTGGATCGACATATTCAAAATCGTTTTGTTTGAGAAAAACTAACTAAATTTGGTGAAGAACCAAAGGAATCGTTGGGTAATAAACTCCCGAAACTAAGTAGTTGCATTTTTGAAAACTTCGAGTAAACCGCTTAATTTTCTAATCGTTTCCCAAACGTTTGACAAAAATGCTTTGACTTTCATTTAAGAGATAGATTGTTGTGGAATAATTCCAAAGCAAGTTTCTTGTAAGCAGATTCAATCTCGTGATCAGAAGAACCTCTTGAAACACGCAAAACTTCATACAAGTCTCTGCAACTTGCGGTAACAGCTGACGATGACGTTCCGCCTTTGAACGACTCATCTTGTGATCAATTTCACTTGCAAACCAAGTGTTGAGAGATGGCATATAAAATATGTTTCAGGTCAGATGAAGACGTCAAGCAATTCAGCAAAACGGGCAGTCACACTCCAATGAAGATAGTAGGTTTAGAAGCAAGTACCTAGTGAAAGGTTTCAGAACATCTCCCTCAACACCACTTACTTTACCTATATCATTACATGTAGAAATTCCTATGGCAAATTTGACACCAACTTTTTAAATGTTGAATTTTGGGATGCAACCACACACACAGACCTGAATCAATGTATGATTTGCCTCTATTCCATTATCACTAATTGGATTCTACATGATGACAATTAAACGAATGTTATTATTAGCATAGCAACATATAATTAAACAAAATGTGCTTTTTAGGTTACCAATTCCCGAATGCATACCAATAAACAATTGAACTCAATCTCATAACACCACATTTTATTAAACTAAAATTAAAAAAAAAGAAATAGAAATGCAACTACCTTATCAGAATCAACGCCACACTCAGCAATAATACTCCGAATAAAATTATACTAGACTAGACGAACTCACATCTGCAACTAAAAATGAAGTCTTTGTCGGATTGATTGCAATTGAAGGTTAAGGTTGCCTAAGATCAGTAGTAATGTTTGCCTGGGTCTTGAACGTCGCCGCACCATATAATATTTATATGTTTTTTATGTAATATAGATATAGATAATAATAAAACAATCACAATAACAATATCAACAATAATAAAAAAACCGTGTTATCTATTCAAATCGAGTGAAGATGAATATAATATTTCAAACTTTACTTGACCTTGTTCGATTTAAGTCCTATCGAATTTGATCTCAAGCAAAAGTTCATAATCATAACAAGCCTAGTTTGATAAAGAACTTGAAACCAAATTGAAAACAATCCGAGCAAGGTCCTCATCTTTTGGGCCAAGTCCATAGTTATAACTTGTAGGATTTTTATACATGAAGATGTATTATGCTGCTTTGTTCCCAAGTTCATCTACGAAAAGAAAGTGAATGAAAAGAAAGTTTTTTTTGTTTTCTCTTTTTTTAGCATCTCCTCTTTCTTTCCAGTTGTCTTTCCTTCAAATCTTTTCAACTTGAAAAGATACAAATTCTCTTATTTACTATTCGTTTTCACTCCCCCCCTCCTTTTCTTTCTTTTAATGAACTCGGGAACACCCTGTTTATTTTTTCCTTCCTTAAATGAAACTTGGGGACACCATTAATTTTTTGCATTCCTTATTTTCCTTCTCTTTCCTCTCTTGTAAGAATCTCTAAAACACAGCAAAAACCTTCCGTAACAAATATTCATAAGGGAAACAATGTTAACAATATATAGAATATAATGATGGTAATTACCCTTTCATTTTTATAAAGTTTGACCAGTGATTAATCTTTTACGTCTTATTTTATAGGTTTAGGTGGCAACAAGGGACCAACCGATACTTATTTTTTTTTGTTAATTTGTAATCCGTTAGTTTAAGCCATTAGACATCAAGAATTCAAGATATATCGTTACATGTACTAAATTATGTGATTATTTTACACGTTTCATGTGAGGATGCTATTTTGCACACTTCTTAATCTAATGTACGTATACGCGTTGAATTATGCATCATATTTTTTAACCATATCTACCTATTCTAATAAAAGAAAATAACTGTGACACATGTCAATTTGTGGTTAAATCTCACAACATTTTTCCCTCCAAAACTTAATTGACCAAAATATATGTCATATTTACTTTCCTTTTACATTATATTTATATTATATCTATATATTTTTATAAAAATAAATATTAACATATTATTTTATTTTATATTCCAAAATACTTGATGAAATCCAAAAATTAACAAACCATGTTTGTTAAAGATTGAAAAAAAGTATTGATTTTTTATGAAGGATTGTTCGGGCTTTGTTAAACTTAAATTTTATTTATACAGTTAAAAGTTGGTAAATATATTTTTTTTGTACAAGTTAAATATATTTGTGTCAAAATTTGTTACAGGTCAAAAATATGAAATTTGAGTATTTTTAAAAGTTTGAGAATACAAATAGATTTACGTCAAATTTTTACGGGTTCAAAGTATTGACTTGAAAATGTCAAACATATGAAAGTTAGAATTTTAAATATGATTCGGGTTTCAAATGTATTTTCAAGGACATTTTGGGAAATAATCAAAAGGTTCGAGATTTGGCAACTTAACTATTTATCCTTCGACTATTAAAATTTAAGAAAACATAGTGAGCACTTCATAAATGCCGCCCCCATGCATATCAGTGCTTCTAATTTTTATCTACTTTGAAAAATTTGTCAGCATTAACTGTTTCTTATGGAAAACATGTTATGCAAAATTATGCTCAAAAAAAGCAAAATATTCAAAAAATTGAATGGGTTAACATGCTAATTTTTATATTGTCATTATAGCAAAGTCGAGAAGCCCCCTGAAATTTATCAAAATCTTTTTCATGTTATAGCTCAGAAAAACATAGTTCTTGAAGAACATCCGTCATTATAATTTAATGTTCTCATTTCATTCTATGTGTTGCAAATTTATAAATATATCAATAAAGGTAACGCTCATTCGGTTTATAGTTCGGGTGGTTAGAAATTCTATTGTATGAGAAGTCTTCTTCAGGAATTCTTACAATTATACATATATGATATTGACAATAAAAGTTTCAAGAAAAGGAATGTTCTCGGGTACGTTTTTGTACGTATTTTTTATTAAATTCATTTAAAAAATCATTTTGTAATATAAATAAAATCATTTGTACACAAAGTATAGATACAAACATAAATGTAATGCATTTTTTTACATATGTTATGTAATTCTTTGCTTTACTTGTAATTTGATAATTTGGATAATCTCGTGTATTACACAGGCTCTAAATATAGTTAAATTATATTGGAATATATACAACAAATATTCCATATGACTCTCAGAACTAATGAATTTCATTGTGAATTATTCCTCAAAAAAAAATAATCCTTACACCAAACTAGCAAATAATATGTAAAAGTGCGAAATTCAAGACAATTTCTGTGTCGTTGAAAAAGGTACATTATATCATCATGGTTAAAGATTTGGTGACTCTTTACCTTGTGACATAAAGAAGCAAAGTTCGAGTAAAATAAGGTCTCCCGTAAGAGACTAGGAGGTAAAACACATTTTTCCATACTCAATCCAACAAGATTAATTACATATTACGCTATGACAACCAAACCATTTAAAAAGGAAAATACATTCAAGTTCAAACACACAAACAGCTCGTAATTTATTTTAATGCATTAGTAACCAAACCTGATAAACTTGAGGTCATTTTCATGATTCTTAATCGCACTGATATGAACTGTAGCTCTTATTGTTCATGTATTGAGCAAACTCAGAAGCATATGCACTTCCTTTGTGTGCCTTGTACTTATCCCACCATGTCATTAAACTACTCCCCGGCAAGAATATATCCGGTGACACGGAGTAGTTTTCTATCTCGCCCATCAAATATGCCTCAAAATTCTCTTCAGCGTCGATCGTCCCTCCATTCGCTAAATCTCTCAATGCCTCCTCCACACGTGCCCAAAAACAAGAATCCTCAGTAAGACTAGCAGCTTCGCTCCTTCTCACTTCACTTGATTCTAAAACCTTCTTGTCTTCATCGAACCACGTCTCTAACAACTTATAGTGGTTTGATCTATTATTTATATAGTCTATACCGCCCTTTTTGTAGTATTCGGCTATATCAAGTGGCTCGACTATCTTTCTGTAGTTGTTCCCCCCAAGTAGCCAGCGCTTACGTAACTTGGCTCCTTCTTTTTGTGGCATTTTGTCCTTCTCTTCAACTGTCTTCTTCCAATACTGGTTAAGACGTCCTTGATGAAGTACAATTTTTTGTGTGCTCTCTATTTCGTCTTTTGTTCTTGGATTCTTGTAGCTATCATAGTAACCCCCTGTTGATTTCCTAGTCTTCATGTACCATTCCATATATGTCAAACTTATCTTCATTTCATTTAGCTTCTTTGAAGGATCATAAGCACTCACGAAATTCTTCCTTCTAATCATATCCGTATGTTTCTTTTCCATTTCCCCAATTTGACCATTCGTTATATTATTCAACACATTGACTTCCTTCAATTGCAATGTGATTCCCGCCCTCAACGAATTCAAGTTGAATTCGCCCAACTCAGAAACCCCACGGTACAATACCTTCCTTCTTATCAAACTCAAAACATTCGTGTAATCATAAATTTGTGAGTTACCTTCATTTGATGACTTTATGACATCAAGAACCGACATAATCGAATCTTGATCTTCAAAAGCCGTGTGACCACCTGATTCCGCACAAAACAAGAAGGTACCGAGGGGATTGTATAGAGTATTTGATGAGAGAAAACTAGCAACAGGATCCCTCTTTACGACCACATTCAGAATACTAGATTTCCATCGTGGGCGTTCTGCGATGGCACGTTGCAGAACGGCATCACCAACAAGGGGGCAACCGAAAGTTATGCAGATCGGCCTTTTGGTTTTGTTATTACCATTTGATTCCTCCACATCTATGGCATGGTGCAGGCATAGAGTCGAAAGAATTGCAAGGTATCCACCAAGACCCGATCCAGTAATGATCAAAGAGGAATTTATATGCTGAAAAATAAGATTTAAACAAATAATTAAGGACTAAGTTTCACTTGATCTTGATCGCTATTCTGCTATAATTAAGCACATACACATAACTTCTTTTCCAGTTCTCTGAGGTCGTCACTGAGCTGCTGAAACAGCTCAACAGCAGCGTTGTTAACGGAGAACGAAGAGTTGAGTTTAATCAGTTCGTCACCGAGCTTTTTAAACACCTCAACAATGGCGGATGAAGAGTTGAGTTTTCTGAGGTCGTCACCGAGCTTCTGAAACAGCACAACTACAGGTTTGGTAATGAAGAATGAATATTCGAGTTTTTTGAGGTTGGCACCAAACTGCTTAAAGTTAAACAGCTTAACAATAGAGTTGTTAATGGAGGATTGAGAGTCGAGTAATATAGGGTTTTCAGCGAGCTGCTGAAACAGGTTAATAGCATCTTTGTTTTTGGAGGATGAAAAGTTTAGTTTTCCGAGTTCGTCACTGAGCTGCTGAAACAGCCGAACAGCATCATCATTAACCGAGAATGAGGAGTCGAGTTTTCTGAGGTTCTCACCGAGCTGCTTAAACAGCTCAACAGCAGGGTTGGTACTGAGTTTTGTGGAAATGATATCAAGAAGTTCGAGGTTTTCACATGGAACTAAATCGAACTTTTCTTCAAGAAATGGAGTTGTATAATCAGATTCAGGGGAACACTTGAAAGCCAAAACGTTGATTCCAGAACGAGTGGTGTGAAGTTCATAAGTCGGAGTCGTCTTTGAAATTGTTTCATAGGCATCTCGAATGATATCGATGCAGCCAAGAAACTTGGCAAGCTCGACTTCACTGCTAAACCTGAAAGTTGTTTTTGGATCAAAAGAAGAATTCCATTAATTGCTGTAAACTATCAATAAAATTAACTAACAAGATATATATATATATATATATATATATATATATATATATATATATATATACGAATAAAACCTACATGATTTTGCTCATATTTCTTCTTGATTTGTCAGGTGTTCTTGTTGATGTTGAAGATGATGGAATGTGAGTCTTATATATAGACTTGTATTATATAAGTGGGTAGAAATGTGTAAACATTTGCAACGAATGTTCGTGGTGGTTGGTACGTTGATGCACTTTGATACTTTTTATTAAAAAAGGACCACGTCAACTTTAAAGTCTTCGTCCTAGTCTTTATTTATGAAGTGTAGGTTGTCGAAATTGATGGTACACTAAAGATTATAATTTTGGTTTCACATGCCATGATGGTAATTATCAAAGTTGATGGGATGTGTTATAGATTATTATGCCTCGGTCATTAAAATTACTTTAGTAGTTAATGCATGTGTCCGCGAGACGTTTTGTTCTAAAACATATACCAGGGATAGCGACAGACATCGCGTTGAGGTAAGTATTTTATATCCAAGTCGTTAATTGAAAACTAGAATTACTATGAGTTTTAACTTTTATTCTAAAACTTATGTTAATGTCCATAAATGTTCATGATGGTTGGTTGAAGCATTTGAATAATTTCTTTCATTTTTTAAAGACTTGGTCTACTTTAAAGTCGTCGTCGTCTTTTTCCTTACTCTTTCCGGACGATGAAGTAATCGAATTGAATAATATGACAGGTAGAGTAACTTTCAAAAGAAAAGCAATATCTTTTTGTACGACAACTACACTATAACAAGTTTTCTAGTAATCAACCAAAGAATTGAGTTATTCTATAATTATTCAAAATTAAGAAGTGTAAAAGGTTATAATTAATTGTCATGTGTTAACTGGTGTCACTTCCTTTCACGGGGGCTAGTAATTTTACAGATAAACTGGTATGAAGTGTAAGCAGCGGAATATTATTGATAAAAATAATTTACAACGTTTGCACCAATTATTTATGATGAGGTTTAACTACATAACTATTTATTCTCTGACACACTGCAATCCCGTGGTATTTAATTTTCGGTATTTAATTTTCTTGGTATTTAATTTTCAATGTTCATGTTCGGCATACGCCTCTGTCCTTAGGAATTCTCATTACAAAAGTTAATCCAAATTGCTATCCACATAGTATCTGAATGTATGCTAAAAAGTTGGTGAGTTTGTGAGTTTAGGTCACATACACATAAAAGAGTTGATTATAAAAGCGCGCAAGTTTGCGTGCATGTAAGTATAAAGCATGGTGCGCATTAATAAAGTCCATAATCAAACCTGCAACTAGCACAACTATGCTTGACTCATACTAGAAGTTAAACCGTCCCGGACTATCGCCCTGCTAAAAGAGATAATCAACAAAGTAGGTTATATGCCGCAACGATACGCAGATCTCAGTGTGGTTTACCTAACATAGGGTCACTATGCGTGGGGGTTTCCCAAATAGTACAACCCATACAAGCCTCCGACCTATTTGTAAGGCCCCGGTCCAGGTGCCTTACATTGGACGTTGAATTTACTCATAAACACAATTCTAAATATTATAGTGAATTAAAACTTTCACGATAAAAACATCAACTATTCAATACAAAACATTCAAATCTTGTCTTTAAACCTAACATAAAACATCATATTAAAATTTCATAACACTTCTTTTTCATATGCCTCTTCAGATCATGCCATGTGTTTACCTCAAGCTAGCTGCTTTAACCTATTCGCCTACGTGCGTACTAAAAGTTAGCTACGATGAGTGGGTTCGTTAATCAGACAGCATACATTACATACACATACTTACATATGCGTATCCAAAGATACATATTTTATACATAACCTATTTACGTTCCTTTCATATATACATATGCACATTCATACTTTTATACTTTCATTCTTTCATACTTTAACTTACGTATTACATACATATTTCTACGTTTTAAAGAGCATTTCGCCCTATAACCTATCAGATATTATAAGGATTTGGTCCATATCCTCTTAGATATTATAAGGGTCTGGTCCCTATCCTCTTAGATATTATAAGTGTCTGGCCCCTATCCTCTCATATACTATTATGGTCTGTCCCTTCTTTCTGTGCAACCATATATTCATACATATATTTCCTTATACTATCATTCAGATAATTACATACATGCTTTTAACCTTTTCAGTATCGTTCATTTATCATTCATATTACTTAAGTCAACAAGCTAATATGACCAGACGAATTGAATCGAATAGGCCAAATGAATAGAATCAAGTTTAGCAAATGAATCGAATCGAGTTTAGAAAACGAATCGAATCGAGTATTCAAAAGAATAGAATCGAATATTTAAACGAATCAAATCGAGTATTCAAACGAAACGAATAGAATCGAATTATGCAAAGGAATCGAATATCATTTTTCAAACGAATCTAATCCCATTTTCAAACGAATCGAATTCCATTTTCAAACGAATCGAATCTCATTTTTCAAACGAATCAAATCTTTTCCAAACGAATAGAATCCCATCCGATAACTCTTTTATCAACAAGCTTATGTTTTTCCTATATGTTAGGGTCCGATTAACTATCCTACCAAGTTTCATGCCAAACTGACTTCGTTTGCCTGCCCCTTTCACGAACCAAGCACTACTCGTTTTACCCGAAACGAACCAACTAGCCCGTTTATTTACTAGTTCATTGCTTTATCAATAATCGTGACCCATTCTATTATCCTATCAATTTTCATGCAAATCCGTACATGAAAAGTAAATTTTTTAAACAAAAACGTACATTTGACGTTTTGTTGGCGCATAAATGTCAGTAGTTCATAGTCTAGTGTCTGTAATCGAGTCTGTAATGTTATTTATGTTTTTGTTTAAGCGAAGTTGTTAACAAGTTTGCCTAGGCGAACTTGTTGAACAAGCGAAGTTATGGACAACTTCGCCTGAACATATCAGGCGAAGTTGTCGTGAATATATAGTCCTAGGTTACGGGCTGTTTAGAAGTTAGTCAGTGAGTCATTTAAGTGAATCGAGTTGTTTCAGTAGTTCGAGTTCGTTGTAACGTGAGGACGAGAGTCTGTATTGGTGATATTACGTCACGTGTTTGAGTTATAATATATAACGTGTGTTCGGTTATTCGTGTGTTTGTTTGTGTTCTATACTCGTAACGATCTACGCAGGGATTCCGCACCTGTGTAGACCGAGATATCTCGTGTGATCCGTCAAGGGAACCTACAATTGGTATCAGAGCTTTTGCTCGATTGTGTGGTTCGGGATATTCACGCGGGTGTAGAAATCGTCCCGTTTCGACTATTCGCGGGACGTGTTTTCTGTGTTTTTGATCATTCTTACCTCCTACCATCGTGTTCAAGCCTTTACACCGTCAAAAACCTCGTTAAAATCCGATTTACAGATCTGCAAATCTTCCGTGTTCATCAGGCGAAGTTGCCGTCACTGTGCGTAGGGTTTCGGCGAAGATATAAGGTTAAGCGAAGTTATCCACAACTTCGCCTACCTTCTCAAGTTCGCCTAACTCAAGCGAAGTTCTCTACAACTTCGCCTACCTCTTAAGTTCGCTTACCTCAAGCGAAGTTAATCAGCAGTGTTATCAGCGAAGTCTTCAGCGAAGTTCTCTACAACTTCGCCTACTTCAAGCGAAGTTATCCGTAACTTCGCCTACAGTACTTTAATAAAAAAAAAAATTTCTTAATTTTTCAGGTTTCTTACTTTTCGGGAAAGATGTCGTCGATCAATATCTCTGAGTTAGTGAAGATGGAAGTTGAAGCAGGGTCAGCTACCAAGGCCCCAAGATTGCTGAAGGGAACCGATTTCGTTGCATGGAAGGATCGGTTCATACAATACGTCAAATACCAGGATGCGAAGATGTGGGTATGCATCCAGGATGGTTATATTCCACCAGTTATGGAGTATGAAGGTCGTGATCAAATTAAAAAGTATAGTAAAATGGAAGAAGAAGAGAAAAAGATGTATGAGGCCGAGAGCAAGGCTCATGCTGCTATTACTATGGCTCTTCCTCAAGAGATCCTTCATACGTTCAGAAAGTATACGTCAGCAAGAGAGCTTTGGGAAGCTCTTGAGAACAGATTTGAAGGGAATGTAGGAATCCGTGCTTCAAAGATAAAATTGCTCAAAACCCAGTTCTCAGTCTTCAAGTATTTGAAGAATGAATCCTTAGATGATATTATCACTCGATACTACCATCTGATGACTGAATTGAGCAACTATTCAATTTCCTACCGAGAAGAAGAAATAGTTGAGAAGCTTCTAGATGCTCTCCCACCAAAATGGGAGATGTACACTGTGCTGATGAGGGAAGACAAGGACTTTCCCACATATGATCTTGAAACGGCAGTCAACAAGCTCAGAACCTTTGAGCTTAACATGGTCAGAAAAGAGACACCTATGGATCAGGTTCAAGATCCAGGTATGTATGGAGCTAAAGTCAACACTAGCTCAGGATCGAAGACTGAATCTGCTGCCTACTACACAAAGGGAGAGTCGGGCCCCAACTCATCACATGAGGGGCATGTGTCAGTTAACACAAATGGGGATGTTTGCTATGTAGCAGCTGGATCGAGTGGTTCTCAACCCCAGGTAAGCAAGAGTAGTTGCTCTCCAAGTTCTCCCAGCAACAACTACTCCAAGATGCTTATGAGTGTCAAGTCTACTGAAGAGCAGTTTGGTCTCTATGCTTCTTTCATTGCTTCCTATGAGAACTACATTCAAGGGAAGATTGTTGATCCAGCTATGTTGGATGAAGATTACGATCAGATTGATGCTGACGATATGGAAGAAATGGATTTACAATGGCAAATGGCCATGATCGTGAGAAGAGTAAAAAGGTTTATGAGAAAGACGGGAAGGAAGTTTGTCGGTGGAAAGCCGGGGTTTGACAAGGCAAAGGTGAGATGCTACAATTGTCAACAAAACGGTCACTTTGCAAAGGAATGCAGGAATGAGCGTGTAGAACGAAGTCAGGGCAGGTCTACACAGCAAATTGGAGGTTCTAAAGATTATAGTGCGATGATGTCCAGAGAAGATGGTGAATACAACTGGAACCTGCTGTCTAAAGAAACTTTTGAGCAGGCAAATTTGGCAAAGGTAGAAACTGAAGAAAGTGAGAAGGTTACCGGAGAGGAAAAAGCTCTTATGGCAGACGTTAATGACCAGCTCTCCGAGGTATGTTCTAAACTTACATGCTCTAAATGTGAAAACTTGTCCGAGCAATTAGCAACTATAACCGATCAGTATGTTAGGTTGGATGCTGAATTTAAAACTTTAAAAGAAGATCATCACTTTATTAAATCAAGAGAAAATAATTATAAAATTAAAATAAAAGCTTGTGAAAAAGATGTTAAAAGTCTAAAAACAAAACTTGCTGAAAAAATTGAAGTGATTGATTTAAGCTATGAAGTTTTGGAAGAAAAGACCAAACTAATTGCTGAGAGAGAAAAACAGATTGCTGACCACCAGGTGAAAGTGGTGGAACTGAATCGAAAACTGGAGCAGTTCAGAAATTCCTCTGCTATTCTTGATCACCTTGTTAGTGATCAAGGTTCCTCTGTCAAGAGGGGAGGAATCGGTTATCATGAGGTTCCACCACCGTACAATCACAATTACACTTTTAACCCTAGTGTTCAGAAATCTGTTGATTTTGAGGTTGCTCAGACAGTGCCAATTAAAGTAACTGTTAAAGAACCGAATGTTAGTAGAGGCGAAACAAGTTCGCCTGTTTCAAGTGTTGAAATTTCTGACCAAAGTCCAGTCTCGTCAGATTCGGATAAGTCATCCGAGTCTGGTAAGGCGAAAGAGGAGGTTGTGTTACCCAAGAGTGGAGAAAAAGATAAAACAAATAAAAGGAGTACTCCACTAAACCCGTACGTCCCACCATATGTGAGACGAACGGGCGGTAATATAGCCTCGACATCTAAAACACCTGTTGATAAAAAGGTTGAACATAGGTGTTGTTTTAGGTGTAATCAAATAGGGCACCTAGTTGCAGATTGCCCTCTGAAGCAGCGATTCAGAGGTGTAAGGCCTACTAAAACTGAGAATAAGCCTAATAGTTATTATCATGCTGCTAAAAATGAAAACCACTTAAAATTCAAAAATGTGACTAATTCAGGTTTTCATAGAAACAAATCTCAGTTTTACACTGCCAATAACCAAACCACAAGCTATAATTCTTTCAATTCACAAAGGTTTGGAAGGCCTTACAATCAATCTTCAAGGAGGTTTCCTAATAGGACGTACAGGAATTATCGAGATACTAACTTTGGAAAGCCAAAGTTTGGGATGTATAGATCCAAGACCAATTGGTCTTGGGTCCCTAAATTCTAATCTTTTGCTTTATTGTGCAGGAACAGTTGAACAGGGCTGCCAACAATCTTTGGGTTGTAGATAGCGGCTGTTCCCGGCACATGACGGGTAACAAATACTTGTTACACGATTTGAAACCTGTTCAAGGAGGGAGAGTGAGCTTTGCCGGTGAAAGTGGTGGCAAGATTACTGGAATGGGAACGGTGTCAAACGGAAAGATGACTTTGGAGAAGGTTAACTTTGTAGAAGAATTGAAGCACAATCTGCTGAGTGTGTCGCAGATCTGTGATAAGGAGTACACCGTTCACTTTACAAAGAATGAGGCGATTGTGTTGAAACCTGGTTTTCAGATACCAGAGGAGTGGATTGTGATGAAGGCTCCACGTGAAAGAAATACATATATTATGGATATGAGATCAACTGAAATGGCCACGGCGGAATCATGCCTTATGACAAAAGCGAGTGAAACAGAGTCCGAATTGTGGCATAGGAGAATGGGGCACATTCATCTTCGGAAGATGAACCACATTGTCAGGAATGGACTTGTGCTGGGCGTTCCCTTGAAGAATTTCAATTTTGAAGATAAATGTATAGCATGCAAGAAAGGAAAGCAGCACAAGAAATCTCATCTCACCAAGAAAGTCAATTCAATTGCCAGTACTCTGGAGTTGCTTCACATGGATCTCTTCGGTCCTGTGAATGCAAAAAGTCTAGGAGGAACTTCTTATTGCTTGGTGATCACTGATGACTACTCACGATATTCGTCGGTGTATTTCCTGAAATCAAAAGACGAAACGGCTCAGATGGTGAAGAATTTGATTACCAAAGTTGAGAACGTTATGGATAAAAGGGTTAAGTTCATCAGGAGTGACAATGGAACGGAGTTCAAGAATTTTGAGATGGAGATCTTCTGCCTTCAGAGAGGGATTGAACACCAATACAGCGCTCCGTATACACCGCAACAGAATGGAGTGGCTGAAAGGAAGAATAGAACATTAATTGAAGGAGCCAGAACTATGCTGGCTGATTCGAAGCTTCCTGTGGTGTTTTGGGCTGAAGCTGTTGCTACAGCCTGTTATGTTCTGAATAGAGTCTTAACTGTTAAAAGACTTGGTAAAACGTGTTATGAGCTTATGCATGGGAGAAAGCCCAACTTGAGTGGTCTTGAACCATTCGGGTCCCCTTGTTCGATTTTGAAGACAAATTCTAAATTTGGTGAAGTAGCCGATGAAGGAATCTTAGTCGGTTATGTTGTTGGGACTCCCAACAGACGTGTCTTCAATACATCGACCAGCAAGGTTGAGGTGGTGTGTAACACCGATATCACAAGTTACCAACCGCCAAAACCAAGCAACAGACCTGCTGAGTTTTTCGACTATGTTAAACTTTTTAAGTCTTTTAACATACCGTATTTGGATATTGCTGAAGAAGAAGAGAGAGTTGCTACGAAGATGATCCTTGATGAGGAAGAAAACCTATTGCAAAGACAGCTGATCGATAAATGTCAACCTTCCTCATCAAATGCTGTCGATACCCCTGCTACCTCGACTGAAGAAGAATTTTTCAATCCATTTCACTCTCAGCATGAAACAACCATTGACGAGCTCTCTTCTAACTTGGAAGAAAATTTGCATGTCGGCTCTGTTCCGACCACGAGAATTCATAAAGATCACCCTTTGGAGAATGTGATTGGTGATGTGTCCTCCGGTGTACAAACAAGACGTAGCTTGAATGAGCACACCTGTGTTTACACAAGCATCAAGGAGACAGGGATAATCAACGAATGCTTGTACACCTGCTTTATCAGCCAGATTGAGCCAAAGAATTATCAAATGGCTTTAAAGGACAGCTCGTGGGTCGAAGCCATGCAAGAAGAGTTGGCTCAGTTCAAGAAAATGGAAGTATGTGATTTGGTTGAAAAACCAAAGAATGTGCATGCGATAGGCACAAAATGGGTGTTTAAGTGCAAGAGAGATGAGAAAGGGATTATCATAAGAAACAAGGCGAGGCTAGTTGTGAAAGGATTTAATCAACAAGAGGGTATTGATTATAATGAAGTGTTCGCTCCGGTGGCAAGGTTGGAAGCCATTAGATTGTTTTTGGCATTCGCTGCTTATAAGAAGATGAAGGTATTTCAGTTGGATGTGAAGAGTGTGTTTCTGAATGGGAAAGTTGATGAGGTAGTGTATGTTGAGCAACCTCCGGGTTTTCCTGACCCAGACTTTCTTGATCACGTGTACAAGTTAAGCAAGGCATTGTATGGACTACATCAGGCACCTCGTGCCTGGTATTCAACTTTATCAGATTACTTGCTTGAAAATGGTTTTGAAAGAGGGAAGATTGATAGCACGTTGTTCGTTAAGAGAGAAGGAAGCGACTTCCTGCTGGTGCAAGTCTACGTGGATGACATTATCTTTGCTGCATCTAAAGTCTCCATGTGTCAGGAGTTTGAGGACGTCATGAAGAAAAGGTTTGAAATGAGTGCTATGGGTGAACTAACTTTCTTTTTAGGATTGCAGGTTGATCAGAAGAAGGATGGGATGTTCATTCATCAGACCAAGTATGTCCATGATGTGCTCAAACGCTTCAAGATGGAGGACAACTCTCCATTCGACACTCCAATCTGCGTCAATCACAAATTGGGTGCTGAGTCAGACGGTGATGCAGATGTGGACCCAACTCAGTATCGGGCTATTATAGGTTCTTTAATGTACTTAACTGCTTCTAGGCCTGATATAATGTTTGCTGTTTGTCTTTGTACTCGTTTTCAGGCAAACCCAAAGGAATCTCACATGAAGGGTGTGAAGAGGATCTTGCGGTATCTCAAGGGCAAACCGAAGCTGGGGTTGTGGTACCCGAGAGGAGGAGACTTGGAGCTAGTCGCTTACACAGATTCTGATTATGGAGGGTGCAATCAGAGTCGGAAGTCAACAACTGGAGGATGTCAGTTTCTTGGTGGCAGATTGGTGTCGTGGCAATGCAAGAAACAGACTTCGGTCGCAATTTCAACCTGTGAAGCAGAATACATGGCAGCATCCAACTGCTGCTCCCAGGTTCTTTGGATTCAACAACAGTTGCGCGACTATGGTCTGAATTTCTTACTTACACCTATTTGCATTGATAACACAGCTGCTATCTCAGTAACTAACAATCCCGTGAAGCATAGTAAAACTAAACATATTGACATACGTCATCATTTTATACGGGATTGTGCTGAGAAGAAACTGATTGTGCTTGAAAAGGTGGATACGCTTGATAATTTCGCTGATTTATATACTAAAGCGTTTGACAAAACGAGATTTCAAAACCTTATTGAGTTGAATGGGATGATCAATCCCGAGTAACCATGCTTTTCAAGTTATATTAAAAAAAAAAAAAAAAAAAACGTCACTATCGCTTAAAAATATGTCGGTTACCACAGTTTGAAGGACATGTCTTAGGATATGTTTGGTCCTCAATTCTACTTGTAGAATATGAGGATAGCCATTAACCAGATGACTGAAAGTGACCGGGGCGGTTTATGATGAGTTTTCATTCTTTCGCTTAAAATTAGTCGATCATATTAATTAGTTAGAAGGACACATACTAGTATGTGGTCGGTCCAGCTGATCCATTGGATCTTCGGGATAGCCGTTTACCTGAAGACTTTGTTTTGGTCGGGGCGATTAATGTTAAATTTTTTTTTTATGGGAAATGAAATTATTTTTCAAGTCTACTACTTCGTAAGAAGTTCGTTAGCTATGTTTAACAGAAAATTGATCCAACCTTGGAAAATGATAGATATACTGATTCTGTGTGCTTAACTAGTGAAGTTATTAGGCTTAAAAGGCTTTAGGACAGTCATTGTATGTCATGGTAGCTTTTTATGGTGCGTAAAAGTAGATGTGATACAAACTAAAACTACTTGATTTTACGTGGAAACTCCTTACGAGTTTTGCATGTCTTCATATATATCTTTCCGAATGATAGGCAGAAAAGCGATTACCCAGTCATACACGAGCCCGTAAGTGTTCTGATTCCCGTGAAGATAGCGTTTCAAGAAACTGCAGTGATCCAGATTCGGGACTTGCAGTTGTTTACTACTCTGAAGTCTATATGAATGTTTGAAAAAAAAAAAAAAAAAAAAACTTATGAGTTATTGAAACATTCTAGAGTTCAAAATATCAAGACTACTTAATCATGGAGTAAGAAAGAGAACGGGAAGCAGATGAAGAGTAATTACAAACTTAATCAGACACTAAGGGTCGAAGTCAATTCGGGGTGACTTGGGGAAAGCCAAATACGCTTTGAGAATAGATAGGAGGCATCATAATCTCTGAGTTGTTGCCCACTTAAATTTTGAGGCTTAATTGAACTTAACTCGTATCACAAAAACGATGAAAACCATCTTAAGTTATTTACCTGCTTACAACCTGTCTCTATATGTCATAATACAGCTAAACACGGATCTATGTGACAGTCACGTAATTAGTATGATTCCTGTTCGGATCTTTTCTAAAACGTAGTGGTCCCTATCGAGACTGAAATTTGATCCCTTAAACTTCAATTTTTAAAAGTTTCTTGTACTTAGGTAGTTTTATAATTTTGTATCTGGTTACTTGGACTTGATCGTGTCATTTAATTCTTAAAGGGAAGTTTTAGAGCTAAATTGCAAAATGTTCAAATTATAAGGGTTGATTTTATAAATATAGGCGATGTTGTTAAACAGGCGAACTTGTGAGTAACTTCGCCTAGGCGAAGTTAACCGTAACTTCGCCTGTATAACTTCGCCCCTATATAAGGATTTTCAAGAGTCAAAACTGTTCATAATTACTAAATCTCAGCGAACTTATCCTCGATTATCACAGCGAACTTAATCCGTTTTTCATCCGATTATCTTTTTTCGATTTCAATCAGTATTCAAGGTGTGTTTGGGTTCTATATCTTATACTCGATGTTCAATGTTGTTAATACTAGGTTGTTTCGACACCCGGTTAACGACCTCGGACGTTCGAATCCTATACCCGATTTCAAAACTTGTTTTACGTGTTCATGAGCAAACTGATCGTCCGGACTGCCTTAATACCATGTGTTTTAGTCTCCTAAATCGTCAAAATTGGCTGAAACACCAGATTTTCGATGTTTGAATCAAACTGACTGTTGTCGTTTCAGATTCAGGCGAACTTAAGGTTTGGGCGAAGTTATCCGTAACTTCGCCTGAGTCTAAACTTCGCCTGAGGCGATGTTGTGGTGAGGCGAAGTTATCATTAACTTCGCCTGGACCTTTTAATTTTTTAATTATTAGACGAACTTAAAGATGAAGCGAAGTTGTTCCCAACTTCGTCCCAACTTTAACTTCGCCTATACAGAAGTTATCACAACTTCGCTCATGGTAATAGGCGAACTTGTGTTAAACCTTAACTTATATCTAACTTGGTTCGTTTGTTGCAGATATGGCTGCAGTAGCAGGTGCTGGAGGTGCTGGAGGTGACGATGGAGATAATCAGAGACAATTCTTCCCGGGTCACAACATGTTCATCACCTTAGACCCGGAAGCGAGCGGAGTTGAAGACTACCGTGAGATCATCACATTCCTCATTCGCTCGAGGATATTCCACGCAATCACGATGACTCTGCCGATATCCTTACCAAATATCGAGGATTTCTGGCAGACGGTGAAATACGATTGCCGTGTTGAGCCCCCGGTTATGCGAGCAACCGTCAACAATCAGGAGGTTCAGTTCTCATCTGAACAAATACGGGTGGCTTTACGGTTCGGTGAGGAGACTAGGGATGACCCTACGGAGTTTGTGGCTCCGTTTCGTGATGGAGCATTCCTACGAATGGGATATTCTGGTCCCTTGGGCGATACCCAGAGACGGAGGGGTTCCTGCTCGATCAGTGGCGCTTCCTCATGCACGTCATGATTGTGTGTATGTCTGGGAGGAAGGCGGGTACTGATGGTATGGGTGCGACCATGCAGTCAGCAATGACTGCTCTGACTTATAACAAACGTTATAGCTTTAGTCAGATGGTCTTTTATGAGATAGACAGACAGAGGAGGGCGATGGCTCGTGAACGGTTCATAATGTATCCAAGATTCATCCAGATGATCTTGAACCATGTGGCTCCAAATTTGCCTCAACGACGCCCAATACGATACGTGGAGAGTGTGAGCAAACGTATCTTTGCTCAATGCCGTACTTCGAGTGCGAGGAGCAAACCTGAACGTCGTCCAAGGCATACTCCACTCTTTGGGTTCTTAATAAACCCGGGGTATGTGCCAGCTCGGGGGGATGAGTTCAGAGACCCTCAACCACAACAGACAGGAGCAACTCGAGATGTACCTACTGTGCCTGTGGTGTCGGCTGAGGAGGATGTAGACCTTGATGCTGCATTTGGCGGCCAAGGATTCTTCGACATGGACCGTTTTGATCCACAAGAAGAGGTGCAGGTCTCTGCTGCACAGGTTAGGGAAGTGCGTGTTACTAGAGCAGCTACGACGGTGGCTGACTCAGATCTTGATGATGTTATGGATGAGGCGAGAAGGATGTTGGTGAGACGAGAAAGGACGATTGGGAAGAGAAAGAGGACAGTGGATGATACTGAGTCAGAAGAAGAAGAAGAGGATATTCACAAGCTGATTAGACGATCAAGACATGAAAGGACAGGTGCAGGTATGGGAGCTGGAGAGACTTCAAGAGTTGTACGTTTTGCTCCGCCAGCACTGTCAGGTATGTCGATTGTTCCTACTTCTGTACAGGTTACAAGCGCTGCGGATGTTCCCGTGGTGGCTACATCAGCTGTCGGCATCCCATCCATCACACTACAGACGACGACTCCGGAGATTGTGTCGTTACCACCTCCAACGCTTACTCCTTCAGAGGTGGTGGCACAATTTGTAGAGTCTACCGTCATTGCAACTGCAGGGTTGTCGGTCACGATACCACCTGCGGTTACGTCCACAACTGCTTCTGATGTCCCGGTTACATTCGAGATCTCTGCTGAGTATACTCAAGATACATCTAACATGAGGTTTGATTTCGATGCAACCCTCTCAGACTCGGAGAGAATAGCTGCACTTGAACGGGTCGTGGCAGAGCAATCGAGGATAAACTTTATCCAGACCCAGGCTATTCAGCGCCTTGTAGCAGAGAATCAACTACAGTCGTCCCTCCTGGTTGAACATGGGAAAATTATAGATGCTATGAAGGAGTTCTTGGCATCTCAGGGGGAGACTGGCTGTAGAGGCGACGAGTTAAGGACAAAGAAGAGAAATGATAGAGACGATGATCCCAATGCATCGAAAGGTGCAGGTGGTGAGTTGCCAAGAACTACTCAAGCTCTTGGGACTTCCACAGCTCAGGGGGAGTCTACAGGTGCAGTTGGTGGTGATGAGGTGGTGATGGTTGATGATGATGATGATGTGATCGCTGCGTTGAAAGAATTGGATGAATTGGATGATGATATGCTAGAGGATGATGTGATGTTTGATGATGATGTGCTGCCTATTGAGGAGATTGAGAAGATTGGAGCACAGATTGTGATTGAAGATGAGATTGAAGAAGGTGAAATAATTGAAGAAAATGTTGAACACGAGATCCCAGATGTTGAGAAAGCCGATATGGGTACTGAGATGGAAAATGATGAGACTGAGTGGGAGGAGCAGCCTAGGTGGAAGGAAGGCTGTGCTCATTGGTTTATTAAAACTAAGAAGCCTGCTGTTCCAACCATGTTCAAGAAGAGTTATAATATCAAAGGCTATGCTGAGTCGAAGAAAGGAATTATTTGTTGGCTATATGATGAACAGATAAAGTTGTTTGTGGTGAAACGTTTTGATGGGATTCAGTATTTTAAAAGAACGTTGAGATCTCTCAATACATTGCCTGAATGTGAGGTGAAGGATTTGGCTAGATTGGGGCTGATCAATAGAAGCGACGACAACATGGCAAGGGTTATTGGGAAGATCGTGTGGAAAGAAAGCATAAATGAGAAGAAGTTTGAGTTATTAAAGCCACAGAAGGGAAAGCTAGTGGAAGATAAAGAAAGGGGAATGAGAGCAGATGGCAAGCCATGGATGGTAATGAAGTACAAACCGATTCGATGCATTAAGGAGGTTCCAATGAAGATTATGCCTCAAGATGTGTTGAAGAATCTTAAATGGTGGTATGTTGATTGCCAGACTGCTGAAGCCGTGATGGAAGACGAAGACGAACAAGAAGTGCTGAGGGTGTATGATCCGATGCATCTTGTTAACTTATCGAAAGCTGATCTGCAAGTGTTGAATGAGAAGAAGATATTCTATATTCCTGCTTGGAAAGACGAAGCGAGGAAGTATCAGCGAGTAGTCACGGTATGTGTTAGAGAAGGAGTGCATGCGTGAAGATTACAAGACAAGTGCTTAAAGATCAAGATATGAAGCTACTGCCAAGGGGGAGTCTGTTGGTGCATAAATGTCAGTAGTTCATAGTCTAGTGTCTGTAATCGAGTCTGTAATGTTATTTATGTTTTTGTTTAAGCGAAGTTGTTAACAAGTTCGCCTAGGCGAACTTGTTGAACAAGCGAAGTTATGGACAACTTCGCCTGAACATATCAGGCGAAGTTGTCGTGAATATATAGTCCTAGGTTACGGGCTGTTTAGAAGTTAGTCAGTGAGTCGTTTAAGTGAATCGAGTTGTTTCAGTAGTTCGAGTTCGTTGTAACGTGAGGACGAGAGTCTGTATCGGTGATATTACGTCACGTGTTTGAGTTATAATATATAACGTGTGTTCAGTTATTCGTGTGTTTGTTTGTGTTCTATACTCGTAACGATCTACGCAGGGATTCCGCACCTGTGTAGACCGAGATATCTCGTGTGATCCGTCAAGGGAACCTACACGTTTATATACGAAATCACTCGAATATACCAAAACCATATCAATCGAACTCGGAATTGAGTGATTCAAGTGACCACGAAACCATCTCACCACGATCTACAAACCCATCAGCTCTTCGTTTCCGGAAGCAGCCACCATTGTCTCTGGAAAACCAAAACATTTGCCAGAAATGTTCATTTTTAGCTTTTACAGTTTTGATGATAAAAACCGGACTTCCCGACCTCTGATTGAAGATCTGATAGGTGGGAATATCCGTTTATATGCCAAGAACACTTAGTTAAAATTTGAGACCCATCCGACGGTTAGATATCCAGCAATCGTCGGGTCTTTGTGGGCTGCTCTCTCGAAAACGGGAATTTTGTGTGTGAATGAGGTTGGAGGCCAAGATGGTTATAATGAGATGGTGGCTACATTTATCGGAATATGATAAAGTTTCATGTTTAACTTTTCACCTAATGGCACTTAACCCCCTCACACTTTAGATAATTTCATTTATCTTCTATAATCCAATTAAAACCCGATTTATTTAAATACCAACGAAACTTGGGATGTTACAAGTCTACCCACCTTATAAGAGGTTTCGTCCTCGAAACCTGCTTAGTCCATGTAAAAGGAATACTTCCTGTATTCACATCCTTTCTTGAACCATCTTAGCTTCATAACTTACCGGTTTATCCTTTGTCTCACAATCATCGAGTGATGTTAATTAGTTTTAGTTGTCCATGGTTGCTTGTCCATGAAGTCTTCGATGATACGCTTCCTTATGTAGTCTTAGCAAGTCCCCATCATTTCCTTAAGCATGCTTTTCTTTCTTGTCTTTCAAACATAAATATTACACTTACCGTCACAACACTTAGCATTGAAATATTGAATGACCCTTCTGTCTAATTACAACTTTTAGCAAATATACTGATTTGCAATACGCTTAAAACATATTAATTACAAAAAAGAAAACCTTTTTAAGTTTCTCCTTAAGGATTACTTCTTGAAATATCTTTGTCTATTCCTTAAGATATAACACTTCTTGCAATTATTGACACATCAATTGCATAACTTGTCGGAGAACTTCTTAAGTCACCATTTAAGCTTTCTTTCATTCTCAGGTCTGCATCAACACGTAGGGTTCATGAGTTATAGTTGTCTAAGGTAGATTGATCATGAAGTCCATGATGATACATCTTTCTTTTCTTGACTAATCAAGTCTCACCTTGTCCTATGAATCCATTGTTGTTTCATGCTGCATATCAGACTGCCTGTTATATCATAACTAATGATCTTAACCGACTTCCCTTTCGGGCATGTCTTGACCTTCATATGGGCATTTATAATACCATTCTATCCTTTCCATTCTAGAGTACTTCTCGTCCATGATCACATGATTATCAGTTACACACTAATCATTCGTGTCAAGACTCAATTCAAGTAAACATAAGTCTAAACCATCTCTACACCTTCTTTGTATGTCTTTCCAACTTTTGTCATTGGTTTCTTGTATCCTCATGTTGCGTTACTGCCGGTTTCACCTTCGTGAAACTTGTGGCTATTCTTGTCCGTGTAGGCAAATTATCCTCTCTTTCCACAGCTGTCACATACCGTGAACTCATTTTCATTTGACTTCTGCTTAAGGGTTTCACTTTCAGTAGTATATGCCTTCATTGTAACCAACATCTTTACTTTCGAAGCCTCCTGAGTATCTTTGTTTGACACAACTGACAATGACACTCCATGCTATACCACAACCTTGATAATGAACAACTTAGCTAACATTTTTTACGAGATAGCTTCTCGTATTGGTATAAAGAGCACTTTTCTTCAAACGGTCCACAATCACCTTAATGGTATCATGATTTTTAGCTGTACAAGGTAGATTTATGAAATCCATAGTGATGTGGTCCCATTTCGATTTTGGAATTTCTAACAGTTGTATCTTCCAATACGGTTCTTGGTTTACTGCTTTGGCTTGCAAACAAGTCAAACACATACTGACATATTCTATTACCTCTTCCTTCATACCCGACCACCAGTAATATTTCTTCAAGTCTTGGTACAACTTGGTGGATCCTGGATGAATCGAGTATATAGACTTATGAGCTTCATCCAAGATTCGGCTTCGAGGATCTCCATGGCATGGGATATATTGGAATACCTTTCATAAAATAAACTAAAACTGAAAACTTTTATTAATTGTAAACCATATTACAATACAAGAACAAGAAACGTAAATTACAATATTGAAACCAAATTACAAACATATAAGAAAGAAGTAACAAAACGAGAAACAAGGTGCCTGAGGTAAGTGTAAAACATGTTTCCCTTAAAACAGATTTTCGGGCCACCCAGGTGAACCCGTCTGTTTCCCAGGGTACAACAGCCTAAGCAGATTGTACTGCCAGGATTTTCCTAGCACCTGAACTATACCTGAAACAAGAGCACGTAAGATTGAAAAGTCGGGAAATTCTTTTGGTTGTGTGTAAGATTGCATTAATAATTTTTTCTCTCTACCAAAGAACCAAATGATCCAAGACATATGGTAGTATATATACATGAGCCATGTCCCAACCAAAAGCCTTAAGTTAATACACCATTAACTATAAGAGTTAAGTTGTATTTGAATGCAACACTTATGAGACTTGAATAATTCTATTAACTCTTGCAACTTATCGATTTCTCATTCAAATATAATTACAATTAGTAATAATAATTATATTACAATAATTATTATACTAAAATTTCCAACAATCCACCACATTAATGGAGATCGATTCGTACGCCCAAGTGTCAAATATAGTTACAGCGGTTGAGTGTTGCAGGAGAAGTAGGTGTTCCCCTTGAACCCTCATTTGTGAAATATACTTTGTCTCCTAGCGATTAGTAGACGCGGTATCCTTGAACCAACCCCTTTTGACGTAGACGTTATTACATTTCACACAACACTCTTTCTGGTCTAGCTAACCCCTCATTGTTGTGTCTGTTATGGTCATGGAACACTAGCCTGGTTTTGCAAGAACTCTAGGATTTGCGCGCCCCACAAATCCATTCGAAGCGACCCCACTTCTCTCTCACATAGGTGATTTTTTTTCTCACAAATAATTAAAAGTGTTATGCTTAACCTCCTTTGACATCACTGATTTATTATCGGAATGGACTAGGAAGCATACAACTCCCTTTATATGTTGAGGTACTCCCCCACAGTGGCCTCAGATTATACAGTTAGGTTGTCCTATTGAACCTAGATCATGGGATCACCTGTCTTTTAGGATAGGTTTTCCTTTGTAGAAACTTACTCCATAGGCTTTAGTCCCATTCCTCTCGAAGACTTACATACGACCTCTCTGTTTAAGCCTTTTGTAAGCGGATCCGCAATGTTATCCCTTGACTTCACATAGTCAATGGTGATTAACTCCCGTTGAGAGAAGTTGTCGTATAGTATTGTGTCTACGCCGTATGTGTCTAGATTGCCATTATACATTGCACTTTGAGCTCTTCCAATCGCCGACTGACAGTCACAATGTATGAAAATAGCCGTAACAGGTTTTGGCCATGTTGGAATATATTCCGAAAATTGGCGTAATCATTCCGTCTCTTCACCAGCTTTGTCTGATGTAATGAAATCGGATTCCATCGTAGATCTAGCTATAAGCGTTTGCTTGGAGGATTTTCAAGATATAGCTGCTCCTCCAAGGGTAAACGCATAACTACTTGTGGATTTGGAATCTTTCATGTCGGATATCCAGTTAGCATCACAGTATCCTTCTACAACAGCTGGGTCTTGGCCATAATGCAGTCCATAAATCCTTGTGTATCTTAAATATCTTAATAATCTAGTCATACTCTTCCAATGTTCAGAGCTAGGATTACTAGTATATCTACTTAGCCTGCTCACAGCATATGCTAAGTCCGATCGGGTACAAGACATTACATAAGACTGCCAATTATCCTGGAATACAAACTGAGCAACACCCTCACCTCTATTCTTTGACAAATGTTGGATAGTATCAATCGAATTTTGAGCTACACTCGTGTCTCCCGCGTTGAACTTTTCAAGGATTTTATCTACATAATGAGATTGACTTAA
This sequence comes from Bidens hawaiensis, assembly GCF_021521415.1. Taxonomy (NCBI): domain Eukaryota; kingdom Viridiplantae; phylum Streptophyta; class Magnoliopsida; order Asterales; family Asteraceae; genus Bidens; species Bidens hawaiensis. Next base: position 1,639,196 of record NW_027491319.1, read on the forward strand.
CACAAGACCATTTTGGGTTTTAGTGATCTTAATTCCAAGAATCACATCGGCTAAACCCATGTCTTTCATGTCAAATCTCGCCTTCAACATATCTTTAGTAGATTTGATCATCTTATCATCACTCCCTATGATAAGCATATCTAGGGATGAGCATTTGGTACCGGGTACCGGTACCTACGGTACCGGTACCGAAAATCCTGAACCGATTAAATTCGGTACCGGTACCAAGTATTTTCAAATTCGGGATCGGGAAAATCGGGACTGGTACCGGTTTTTTCGGTAATACCGATTTAGTACCGATATTATGTATACAAGTCCCATTTTAAAAGTCATCTGTATGCATAACAATATCACTTCACCAACTCTTCAGTGCCTTCACACCACCTTCATACACCACCACACCCCATCCTCCTGTGCCTCCATCGCGTTGCTAACACCCAATCCTTCATATTCCCACGTCGCCTGTCACCATCAGCAGCACCTCTGTCCCTAATTTTTCATCAGTAAGTTTCATTAAAACCCTAGTTTTGTTAATTTCATGTTTTTATGTTAATTTCAAGTTATCTACTGAGTTTTATAGATCATTTACATACTGGTCACGGTTAGGGATGGCATCTTGTTCTTCTTCTCTGAATGAACCCCCTTATTCTCAAGTAAGTTTGTTAGTTGGTTTTTCAAGTTACCTTTGTAATTTAGTATAAGGCTTATTGTTTTATATGGTTTGTACCTTGTAGGATGATGATGATGATGATGTTGATGATGAAACATATGTTGTTGATACCCTTCAAAATGACCATGTTGACCTTAGTGATGATTCAAAATCAAGTAAAGAGGTGAAAGCAAAATCAAGTCGCAAGAGAAAACAACCAACAAAGAAAAATGTTTCCCAAAAGAAACCTAAAACAGGTGGCGAGAGATCTATGTATTGGAAACCTTATGATGTTGTTTATCTAAAAGAGAAGGATGGAGTGTATCAGAAGTACGGAAAGTTCAAGTGGTGTAAAGAGCATATTAGAGCCGATACAAAATGCAACGGTACGTCAGGTCTTAAAAGACACACTCCGACTTGTGTCAAAAATCCCGAGTTAGTCAATAAGCAAACTAATTTAGAGTTTAAAAAGGAACCTAGTGGAGAAGGTAGTGTGACAATTTGGAAACATGACGATTCTAGAATCATGAAAGCTTTCTAGATTTGTTTATTGTTGCCGAATTACCTTTTAAGCTTGTGGAACATCCGGCTTTTATTGAATACACCAATGCTTTGAATGGAAAGTTCGTTTTTCCATCAAGACATAAATTGTCTAGAGATATTGCAAAGTATTATATTGAGGAAAGGAACAATTTGTTAGCATATGTTAGTAAACCTACCAACACCGTACACTTGACCACCGACACATGGACATCCTCATGTCAACGGGTTAACTACATGGTTGTGACCGCACACTTTATTGATGATGATTGGGTAATGCATAAACGAATTATTAATTTTAGACCCATTCATAGTCATAAAGGGGAGGATATTGTTCAAGAGTTATTGCAGTGTATTCATGGTTGGGGTATTAAAAATGTTATGACTATGACGGTTGACAACGCGTCTAATAATGATAAGGCAATTGCTTATTTGTTGAGAAAACTGCCTAATTTGTATGATGAGGGGAGACATTTTCATATTAGGTGTATGGCACACATACTAAACCTAATTGTAAAGGATGGTTTAACATAAAATAGTTATCATGTTGAGTGTATACGAAAAGCAGTTAGGCATATTCGAAACTCACACAGAGAATGACCAAGTTCAAAAAGTGCATAGAAGAGTCGAACGTTCAATCAAGTAGGTTTTTGTGTGGAGATATGCCTACTAGATGGAATTCCACCTATGAGATGTTGAAAACGGCGGTGGATTTAAGGGAGGTATTTTTCTTTTATGAAGTTCAAGATAGCAGTTATATTCACGATTTAGAGCGACTACCTGAACATTCGTACTTTGGTGCTTGCAAGAAGTTGGTTGAATTTTTAAAAAAGTTCAAGACTAAAACCGAAATTGCATCAGCCACATCAAAGCCCTTGGGCCACATATTTTTTAGAGAAATCCTAGATGTAGACGAACATCTACGGGTGTGGGATTGTGATCCGATGTTTTACACAATGGTTAGTTCAATGCGTAAGAAATATGACAAGTATTGGGGGGAGTTTGACAAGCTTAATGACTACATGTATTTTGCTATTATCTTGGATCCCACCATGAAATTACGTTTTATTGAACATTGTTATGAAGATATGATTATCTCTAACAAATCCGAGGATTATAATTGGAGTGTGGACGACATTAAAAAGATGGTATCGGTGAAGAAGATTGAGCTTTAAGTAGGTTAGATGAGCTATTTCAAACATACAAAGAAAGACTTGAAAATGTTGATCACAATTCGTCATCCAAAGAAGCACGTAATGACGATGTCGTTGTATGTGATGATGGCAATGAATTCTTTATGAAGTTCCTAAATAAGGGTGGAAGTCAATCGACTAGTAAGGACACTGAGTTACAAAGGTATTTGAATGAGCACATAGTGGATTTTAGTATGGGATTTGACATACTTAAGTGGTGGAAACAAAATGCAATTAGATTCCCAATTGTATCCCGGATGGCTCGAGGTAAATCGATTTACCTTTTATCATTTATTTATCATTACTAGTTATATTATAGTTGTTTATTAAGTTTGTATAATTCTTAGACATTTTGGCAATTCAAATTTCCACGGTCGCTTCCGAATCGGCGTTTAGCACAGGCGGTCGTGTACTAGACGCTTATAGAACAAGGTTGTCAACTAACACTGTTGAAGCTTTGATTTGCACCCAAGATTGGGTGAGAAAGTCAAAAAAACCGATTGTGGATGACGTGGACGGTATATTAAAGGATGACGATGTTGCCATAGGTAATACTAGACTACTAGTTCTTGATTGATTTCGTTATATCATAATATATTGATTTTATAATGGGGTGTTAACTTTATTCGGTTCTTGTTAATTCTATAGAGATTGAAGATGCGATACGGAAGCAAAATGAAAAGGGGAAAGGGATGACGCGCGACAAGGCGTAACCAGGCTCAAGGAAAGGGATATCACATGAAAAGGTGCTCATGTTTTGGTAGAAAAATATGTTCAATGATCTTAGTGTCTTTTAACTTTTAACTATCCTGATGTAGTGTCGGGTTTTTGTGTTTTGGTAGAATGTATGTTCAATGATATGTGCTCATGTTCTTTTGATACTTGATTCTTGAAATGTTTGCAAGTATTATTATTAGTATTATTTCAGCTGATGTGGTTCAAACTCTAAAATCCAAACAGCCTCGGTGGTTCAAACTCCAAAATCCGAACAGCCCACTGATGTGGTTCAAACTCCAGAAAGTCAAACTGGCCCGTAATCTGTTTTTATGCTTTTTTGGGATTTAATAATTTTTATGTTTGGCGCCACATAATCGGTTATGTTTGTTTGGCGCGTAATCTGTGATTTGTTATGTTTGGCGCCAAACAATTTCAAAATTTGGGATCTGTATTTTCGAGATCGGTACCGATACCATCTCACGCCCATCTCTAAATTATTTGGCACTAGCTGTTTTATTAAGTTTCTGTAAAAACACTATAATAGCCCTTTAGTTAGAAAAATAGTAACTAGACAGAGAAGATAAAGGGGTATTTTAGTCTTTTCTACAGAAACTTAAATTTTCGAAAAACTAACGACAGTTGGTTCCAATGACCATTTGTGTTACATTTGAGTGAACATCGAGACCATAAGTGCAACTTCCCAGACGTAGGGACTAACCTGCATTTCAAGGACCATTTATACAAACAATCCGGATTCAACTTTCCCGCAATGGATGTATTGGTCCGTGGCAGATACCCGTTCAAATGCAGCCTCTCAATTTCAATATCATCATCCATAAACGGTTTCTGATGAATATATTCAGCTGCAGGGGCCCGTTCATCGTCATCCTGGCTAGAAACGGGTCAAGCATTAAATCCTTATATTAGTATAATAGTATTATACAGTATAATCTTTGTGTTACAAAGGTAAACTTTTTGGAAAAAATACAATATATGATTTAATAATAATAACATAAAATATGAGCATATTGATGTTACTTTCTTGTAGATTTGTGCACGATTAGTGCATTCACTATATGGATATTCATGAGTTAGCATTTCTAATATACACATGCCAAACGAGTACACGACAACCAACTCGTTGTAGTTTTCTTCATAGAGTTCTGGGGCATGAACTCAGGTGTGCTTGAAAGGCTGAAACATCAATCTTTACCAGGCCCGTGCAGATAAACCAGACCCGCTAAGATCTGTCGGGCCCAAATCTTTATAGCCCGTATATCCACTTTACGCCAAGCTATTTCGGTAGCGCTTAACGAGGCAGCATGCATTCGTGACTGGTATTGTCAAACGGGCCAAAGTTAATATCTTTGTTTATTTTAGAAACCACCTGTATTGTCAAACGGGCCAAAGTTTGAAGATGTTATTTTTAATAGGGAACCGGTTTAGTTGGGTCCCAAAACGGTACCCCCAAAAACGAACTCGATACCATATTTTTTTATTAATTCATCATATATGTTTTCTCAAATTCGGTACCAAATCGGTACTATACCGAAAAACCGGTACCGTACCGGTACCAATCCCGAATCATTATTTTTGGTACCGGTACCGATACCAAAAAAAATCAAAATTTGGGATTGGTATTTTCGGGATCGGTACCAGTACATCCCATGCTCATCCCTAAGCATATCATCCACAGGAAAGCATAAAATCACATAACCTCTAGTTTTGTCTTTCACTTAGACACACTTGTCGCACTCATTTATCTTGAAACCAACTTTCAACATGGCTTGATCAAACTTTTGGTTCCATTGTTTTGGAGCTTGCTTCAAACCATATAGGGACTTGACGAATTTGCAAACTTTACCCTCCTAGCCAGGAGCTGAAAAGCCCTCAGGTTGTTCCATATATATTTCTTCGTCTAACTCCCCATTTAGAAATGCAGTTTTTACATCCATTTGATGTATTTCCAAATTTTTCAAAGCAGCAATCGCAAGCACCAACCTTATAGAGGTTATTTGAGTCACCGGTGAGTATGTATCAAAAAAGTCTTGACCTTCCTTCTGTCTAAACCCTTTGATTACTAACATTGTCTTGTACTTATCATTGGAACCATTCGTTTTCATCTTCTTTTGAATATCTAACGATATCCAAGCGGTTTACAACCCGATGGAAGATCCACTAGTTCCCAAGTATAATTCTGTAAGATATAATCAATTTCATTTTTAATGGCTTCTTTCCTTTGTGGTCCACCTGAAGAGGTGACTTCCTCTCGATAGGTTTGGGGCTCACCCTCAACCAAGTAAGTAAGAAAATCAGGCCCAGAGGATCTCTCGGTCCTTTGCCTTTTGCTTCATCTTGTCTCAACCTGCTCAGCTTCAGATTGTTCTTGAGTTTCATCTTGAACAATCCCATTAACAGGTGTTTATGTACTAGCACGCGTTGATGAACTAGCATGTGTAGCTAAGCTAGCATGTGCATTTCCCAAACATGGAAACACATCTTCAAAGAATGATGCATTCCAATAGGGAGCTTAACCCTTATATTATGATCAGTAACATCAATCTGGCTTATTAATTCTTTATCAAACATAACCATATATTGGTTTGGCCCAGAATCAGCAATTCACCCAGTTATATCATAACCATTACTAGAACTGACAAAAGAAAATTGAGGTTTACCATAACCCATAGTACCTGACACGTTACTGCTATGATTACTCTCCCCGGCCTTTTCATCAAGCAAACTCAACAACCTAAATGATAGGGTTACTTTATAGGGTTACTTTGTGTGATGTATTTGTTGTTTCAGATTATAATGTCAACCTTACGCCTCTTCATAAATTAGCCAAAGATAGTAAATTGACTGTATCATTTGATGAATTTAAATGTTACATACATGACTCATTAACAAAGAGTGTCCTGGTGACAGGTAATCAAATTGATGGTCCATACATGTGTGGTGGGTCTACTTTAACTGCTAAGGTGTGTTTTAATAGTTATAAACTGTTAATTTGTGGCATGCTAGGTTAGGGCATCCATCTGATGTTGTTTTAACTGTATTAAAGGGTTCTTTGAACCTTAAAAATGTTGATTCATTGGTTCCATATGATGTTTGTCATAAAGCCAAACAACATAGGGAACATTTCCCGTTAAGTGATCATCAATCAATAGAATTGGCTGAGCTATTACACTTGGATGTTTGGGGACCCTATAGGGAACCAAGCAAGGAAAGGTATATGTACTTCCTTACCATTGTAGATAATTATATAAGGGTTGTGTGGGTCTATCTTATAAAACAAAAGGATAAAGTTTTTGATAACATCAAGAACTTTCTCATGATGGTTAAAAATCAGTTTAATAAGAATGTGAAAATTTTAAGAAGTGATAATGGGATAGAATTTATAAATAATCAAATGAGCATGTTTTGTTTTGAAAGATGTATTTTGCATCAAACTACATGTGTCTATACCCCTCAATAAAATGGGATTCTTGAGAGGAAACATAGATGCTTATTAAATGTTGCTAGGGCTTTGTTATTTCAAGGGGGTTTTCCCCTAAAGTTTTGGTATGGGTGTGTGTTAACTACTGCTTATTTGATTAATAGGACTCCATCTTCGGTGCTAAATGGCAGGTCTTCGTATGAGTTGGTGTATGGTAAACCTGTCTTGAGTCATTTAAGAATTTTTGGATGTCCTTGTTTTAATACTATTTTAAATAATTCAAATAATTTTTCTAGTCATTCAGAAAAATGTGTGTTTATAGGATATTCTAATCAAAAGAAAAGATACAAACTTTGGAGTTTAGATTCAAAACAAGTTATTTTTTCTAGATATGTAAATTTTCATTAGAATATTTTTTCATTTGTTGATAATAAAAATTTACTAACATGTAGAACTTTGTAACAAGTTGAGTATGCTTGATATTTTTGGACATTGAATTGAGAGAAGGGGGGGGGGGGGGGGGGGTTGTTGAAAGATATAACACATTATAAAATGTTACTAATACAAGGGATATTGGTTTTTAATACTTCTAGGTTTCACTTGTTAGACGATAACACTCCCAAATAACAATCAAAAGCCCTATGCTAATGTATTCAAACTGTAAACAAGAAGAGTGAATTTTAGCAAAATAAATTGGTATGGTCTAGGGTTTGGCAGTTGATGTGGTTGCTTAAGGTAGTGGTGTTGAAGCCTTGTGGTGATGGTGAAGGCAGTGGGGGCTAGCGGTGGCAGAAACCGACGAGGTGGAGGCCGATGTGGTGGTGCAGACGGTAGTGACAGAATGGTGTTGGTATATGTGATGGTGTATATATGTTTGTATAAATACATAATATATATATTATTTGTTTTTTTTGTTAGGTTTTTTTCATAAGGTATTTGTCACATGGCATGCCACGTCCGCAAAAAAAACTAACGGAGTTAGAGTTCATTAAGTTCGGGAGTGAGTGAGTGACAAAAGAAAGCAAGTTACAAGTTGGGAGTGGTGAGAGACAAATTGTTAATTGAAAGTGTTATCGTTCAATGAGTGAAAGTTAGGAGTATCATAAACCAATATCCCCTAATGCAATTCAATGTTTGTTTGTGTGAGGAATTGATTATGTGGACCGGACACGTTGAGTAGATGGGCTTGGGCTTGGACTTGAGTGGGTGCATGCTATTTGGGCTTCTAGATGGGCTTGTAGATAAGAGACATGTTGTTGTGGGCTTGTAGTTGGTTAGAGTTTGTTATTGAGTTCGGATCGTAGTAAAGACTTTAGAAGATATTTCAAAAGAATCACTTGTACTCTTCTCTTTCATACTGTTAGGCGATTGGTTGATCTAAGGTTTTAGTTCTTGTTCATCGTGTTCTAAGAATTGGTAAGTCTGTTAGATCTCAAGTGATTGAAGAACAAATCATCGTGTTGATGATTTGTTAATTGTAATCAAGATATTACAATTGTTTTGCTGAGTTTTGGTGTCTGGTTACAGGTAATAAAAATTGAATATCTCTTCTCTTCTCTGATTATCATATTTAACAAAATTGGAAAAGTATGGTCTCCCGCGGGGAAAAGTAACACATTCTTCCATTAGCAATACAACAACATCACGGGTTAATTACATTACAAAACCCAACTGAAAAAGGTAAACTTACATACAAACAATAATAGTTTGTTTATTTTTTTATTCTACTAGTAGTAAGCAAACTATTAAGCCATGAACAACATTTAAACTTGAGGCCATTGCCATGATGCTCGATCAAAGGGGCCTTACTCATACGATTCATATTTCGTGTTCATGTATTGTGCAAACTCAGAAGCATATCCAGTTCCTTTGTGCGCCTTATACTCATTCCACCACTTCATTAAGCTACTCCCCTCTTTGAATACATCCGGTGACACCGAGTAATTGTTGATCTCGCGCATCACATAAGCCTCAAATTCCTCCAACTTTTGCTCAAACTCGCCTACCTCTCCGTTCACTAAGCCTCTTAACGCAATTAATGCCTCCTCAACATGGGCCCAGAAACAAGAATCCTCCGTAAGACTAGCTGCCTTATTCCTTTTTCCATCAGTTGATTTTGAATTCTTCTTATCTTCATGTGACCACTTCTCTAACAACTTATAGTGGTTTGATCTGTTCTCTATGTAGTTTCGTTTGCCCTTTTTGTAGTAATCGGCTATGTCCAATGGCTCGACTATCCTTCTGTAGTTGGTCCCACCATAGAGCCAACGGGTACGCAATTTGGCACCTTCTTTTTGTTGCATTCGATCTTTTTCTTCAACAGTCTTCTTCCAGTACCCGTTAAGACGACCTTGATGAGTCACAATTTCTTGGTGTCTCTGGACTTCATTTCTGGTTACATTCTTATAATTATCATAGTAACCCCCTTTTTCTTTACTAGTCTTCATGTACCATTCCATATATGTCAAACTTATCTTCATTTCGTTTAGCTTCTTGGATGGATCATATGCACTCGCCGCATTCTTCCTTCTAATCATATCTGTATGTTTCTTTTCCATGTTCCCAATTTGATCATTCGTTATATCATTCAACACACCAACTTCCCTCAACTGTAATGTGATTCCCGCCCTCAACGAATTCAAGTTGAATTCGCCCAATTCAGATACCCCACGGTACAATACCTTCCTTCTTATCAAACTCAAAACATTGGAATAATCATAAATTTGTAAGTTACCTGCATTCAGTAACTTCATGGCATCTAGAACCGGTAGGATCGAATCTTGATCTTCAAAAGCCGTGTGACCACCTGATTCCGTGCAAAATAGGAAAGTACCAAAGGGCTTATATTCAGTATTTAATGAGAAAAAAGTAGCAACCGGATCCTTCCTTGCGACTACATTCAGAAAACTTGATTTCCATTGTGGGCGTTCAGCGATAGCAGCTTGCAGAGATGCGTCACCAACAAGCGGGGAACCGAAAGTTATGCAAATCGGCCTTTTGGTATTCTTAACCCCTTCTGATTCTTCCACGTCTATGGCATGATGTAGGTGTAAAGTGAAAAGAATCGCAAGGTATCCACCGAGACCGGATCCAGTGATGATCAAAGAGGTATTTACATGCTGAAAAAAAATATATAAATCAATAATTAAGTACCCGAGTTTCACTTGATCTTAAAATCCAGATCTTATATATATAAACACAAACCCATACATTATTTTCCAGCTCTTTGAGGTCATTTCCAAGATTCTGAAACAGCTCAACAGCAGCTTTGTTAATCTTGAACGAAGAGTTGACTTTTGTTGAAATGAAGTTAACGACTTGGTGTTTATCAGATGAAACTAAACCGAACTCTCCGTTAAGAAATCGCTTAGTATAATCAGGGGAACACTTGAAAGCCAAAACATTGTGTCCAGAACTAGTGGTATGGAGTTTATAAGTCAAACTCGTCTCCGAAATCGTTTGATAAGCATGGGGAATGATATCAATGCTGCCAAGAAACTTGCCAAGTTCCACTTCACTGCTAAACCTGCAAGTTGTATTGGATCAAAAGAAGAACTTATTATTGCAGTACAATATTAATCAAATTAACAAACTTGAAATCCATCTATTAAGATTTAATACAATATTGCAGTACAATATTAATAAAACTTACATGAATTTGCTCATCTTTGGTTCTGATTTGTTGGGTGTTTTTTTTTTTTTGTTGATGTTAAAGATGATGGAATGGGACTTTAAATAGATTCTTTTTTGTTGGATGTTAAAGAATAAAGAAACTTTTAAGCATTTGCTACGAATGTTCGTGGTGATTGGTGATGCATTTTAATAACTTTTTTGTGAAGACGAAGACTTGGTACCTCTTTGATTAAAGCCGTCGCATATGTCGTTATTCATTAGAGACAATTAAATATTCTGATTGATATTGATGATGTCGATAATTAGTGTTTAACAATACGTTCGTTGAAATTAAAGTTAATCTAAGGAACATGATGCTTGTAATATATAATAAATGAAATGGGATGTGCTTGTACTTTGTCTTTATTTATTATTTTTGGGTGGTAAAAAGTAAACTAGAAATTGTGTGATTGTGGCCGTGTGGGCCGTAGGTGGGGAGCATGTGTATGGAGATTGGAGACGCGGTTAGGTGGGGTCAACTGTTAACGTCCAAGTCATTCATTAAGGCACCAATAGAAAATTAGATATTTTAAAATTTTCATTTTTTAATGGCAATTGGTACTTCTAATTCAAACCAATAAATCTAAATTACACATTTGAAACATTTCATCTACTAGGCAGATATCTCTATCAAATAGACATATTAATCTAGAAGATCAAATGACCTCCTTGCCCTTTGAACATAAAAATTTTTCCATTATTATACATAAGATATTGTATTAAACTTCATGTATTATTATGCTAGTTAGCAGTTCCGGCTCTATATCAAGGACATCGTCACTAGCATCAATATCGTCAAAAACTTGAAACTTTTTATCCATGAACTTGTTTAGAAATATCGTAATGAAAGGAATATAGGAGTTTTTCGCTAGGTAGAATAAAAATGGATTCATGAAGGTTTAATTACTGAATCGTTTCCCGACGGCATGTTCCGGGTTCGTTTAGATAATGAAGATATTATTCTAGGTTATGTTTCAGGAAAGATCTTACGGGTGAAAAATTAAAGTGTTAAATTCATAAATTTGTAAACAGTTTTTATGACTAAAATTTCGTACTAGATTTAACAACGAAATTGTGTATTGATTTTAAATAATCACAACTATCTATTTTTGGTTGTTTCCGATCCTAACTAACGAAATTTTTCCTGACGATCCCCACTTTTTAATATTTTCTTTACCAATGATCTCAAAACTAACGGAAACCTTGCGTCGTTAGTCTTTTGATGATGTGGCATGATTGCTGCACCACCATCACCACCACCACCACTACCTGCACCACCATCACCATCACCACTACCTTCCTAATTCAATTGATGCAATTTGTGATTCAAAAAATCAATTGGTACAACCCAGACAACCGATAGTCTCCATATCTTTTCAGTCTTCACCCTTTTTAAATGAAATATTAATAGGGGTGAGAAAAAACGGTTTAGAACCGCCAGAACTGAGGAACCGGAACCGAACCGGTGCCTCAGAACCGTTAATGTGTGTTACCTTACGGTTCTCGGTTCTCAGAATTTGCATTAAATGGTTCCCGGTTCGGTTCCGGGTAATGACGGGTGGTCCATTGGACAACCCTTAAGTGATATAAGACCATTAATAACCATGCATACAATCGGTTTATTTTGTGGAATTAGTTGACTATAGTTACTCATATAATTGCAGGTAGGATAAGATAGAGGATGTTATTACGAGAACGTGGGCGAAAACGGTGAAGAAAATGGAGTTGAAACGAGAAAGTTATGACGAAAACAAGAAGGCCTTGTTAAAGGCCACCGTAGCTTACGGTGAAGCCACCGTAGCTTACGGTGGGATTTGAAGAAAATGACACCGTATGACAGTTTTAAGCCACCGTAGGCTTTTTAGAAGCCACCGTAAGCTACGGTGGCCACTGTAGCTTATGGTGGGACTGACGCTGAAACTTGTAACAGCCTTACAAACTCGTTTTAGGGTTGGCTTTTGGCATCCCAATCATTATCTTTCATCTAAGGACGACCTAAGGGCGATTTGGAGGTGCCATAGCTTAATTTTGAGTGTGGTAATCATTAGAAACTCTATTTTGATTCGTATGCAAACTATAATCGAAGGGATAACGAACCGAATCATGCTAGGCTAAACTCCTTCGTGTTTTCCCTCGGATTGTAAGGTTTATTATGTTTGTTTGGTTGATTGTTTAGACAATTTCTGAGATAATATTTGATCTTATTGATTTCGTTATTATGGTGTTTGTGTATTGGTTGATAGATTGTTAGTTTATCGATTTTGTGTTCTAAACCGTCAGTTCTTGGTTTTGTAAGTAATCGAGATTAATCGGGAGGGATTTAGTGTTGGATAAACTAATTGGTTTTTGAGTGATCACCTTGCGTTGTATAATCCAAGTACTTGATCCTCAATTATCGCAATCGTTTACATAAACACGAACTTTGTCTATTGTTCATCTCAGTTAAACATCAACTGTAACAATCATGGAAACCTGAAACCGAGGGAAGACATATTTTCTCATATTGATTAAAACTTGTTTATGTGCTTTAGTTCTTTTTGTTTAAAAACCAAACAACCAAATCTTTGAATTTATTTTCTGCACTTAGATTAATATAGTTTAATTATAAAGCTACTTAATAACGCACTTTCCACAAACTCCCTGTGTTCGATACCCGCTTACTGCTATCTAATTAGTTGTATTCGGTTTATATTTGAGTGAGTCTTCGACATCACGTCAGGTAAAACCAACGGTTCTGGACTTGGAACCTAAGAAGCGTAATATTAGAAACATTTTAAATAAATTTATCAATCCTCATTTTTTATAGAGTAACTTATTAGTCGGCATCAATTCATTCATTTTTTTAATCAGATATTCTTTCTTTACGTTCAAGACCTAGCAACCATGATCAATTTTGATTAAGCTATTAAGGTAATTTAATAAAAAATTATATGATATTCCATTAATCTATCGTTGTTAATAATTTATTCAACTTCAACAATTAGGTTTTAGTAAAAAAAATATAACAGTTGTTCATGTTGTAATCTAATTAGTTTTACGGTGAAAGAAGATATACAATTGTATAAACTTGTTTAGCAATTTGAAAAGTTTGCACAACTCATTTGATAGATAAACGATCGAACCGGTTCTAGCTAGAACCGATTAGCGAGAACCAGCTTTATCGGTTCTGAAACCGAACCGGTTTACTATAATAGATTACGGTTCCGGTTCTATTTTTCACTCATTTTAGGTTCCGGTTCCGTTTCGGTTATCACGGTTCTGAACCGTTGCACAACCCTAAATTATATTAATCCTTTCCTCCCTTTTTGACAATCATCTTCATTTCAAAAATTAGGGTTCGACTGAATTAAACCCCATATCATAAATCAAAGACCGAGATAAAAACGGTTGCCTAACCAATCACTTCGGTTAGGTTTAGATGCATATTGAAGAAGGGGATACTATTGTACAAGAGATGATGGTTGCCTGATAGTTTTCATCAATTGAGGCGGTGTAGGTCAGGCCTGTTATAGTTGGTTCTAACAGGCTTGTCAAACAAACTTGTCATATTCGTATCCGTATTTGTTTACCTAATTTGGGAATATTTTTGGATTTTTTTGTATTAATAAAAACTTGTATTTATTGGTATTTAACTTGATTTAACTTATTATATATTTTCATAACTTTCAAGATTGTCAAACAACTCTTAAAAACCCTTAAAAAAAGTTAAAACGCTTAAAAAACGCATTTAAAGAAATTCATGGACTAACTAAAATAACATTTTCTGAAATCCAGAAAATTTTTCGCGAGATATTGTAATTTATCGCGAGATATCACAAAAATCTCGTCTACAGCTTGTTTACAACTAGTTATCCGTTTTTTAATGCATCATACTTCCTGAACAACGCTAAATCACTAAAATTAATGTCCAAGTTAATTAACCTGCTATCACAAAAATCTCTTCTACAGCTTGTTTTCAACTAGTTATTCGTTATTTAATGCATCATACTTCCTATACAATGCTAAATCACTAAAATTAATGTCCAAGTTAATTAACCTGCTATTGTATCATGTCTAAGTTTGTTTTCTTGGTGAACACACCGAAATCTTTGAGTTATTAGACCCGACTTAGTTATTAATATATTATTCATCTTCCTAATCGAGTTGATTTCTTATTCAACAAGCCTTACCTCTGCCTATTTAATCAAACCATATCTTAAAACCCTAAATCACCACTACAACATCGCCACCATCTCTATGATCCACGACCATTGTTGGTTTCTTCAAGAATAATCGAATTATTGTGACAATCGTCAATTTCAGGTTAACCCCGTTAACTCAACTCCGTCAATTCAAACTTTAAGATCGTTGAATCTATAACGCACACTTCATTACATTTAAACTAGGGTTTAAATGACGCTTAACACTTACTACATGTGTAGTCTTTCGGGATTTGCACCGAAACGCAAACGAGTTGACGCGAACGATTGATAAATAAACGACAAACGTCAAAACACTAATTATGTGATAATTATGTGTTAGGCAAATGTGTGTTACTTGATTGTTATGTGGAATGTTAAACAAGAAACAAGAACCAACTAGTTTAGGCTATAGATGTAACACTTGAAAGATTAGGGACTAGAGTGTAACTTGTATTATTATAAATATAACCTATTCATAAAACCCTAACCTATTAACCCCCCACCCGATCGGCCTCTCTCCCTCCTTGCTCCCTCACGGCTGCCGTCCACAAGAACACACATACACACATCAAATCAAGTGATTAATCCAAGAACTAGGTGCTAGGAAGGTATACTTGATCACCTCTTACCTCTTTGTTGTTTAATTTTGATGTTTAATGGGTTAAGTATAAACCCTAATCGGCCGATTATGTTCATGTATATGATTGATATGATTGTTGTTAGTTGGATAATGGATTGATAACTAGATTGATGTTGTTGCATGATTCATTGTTGTCTTTGATTTGAGTTAAAACACAAACCCTAATCTTGTATGTATGGTGTAATTGAGATGCATGGATAGTAGTATTAGTGTCTAGCATGTTATATGAGTTATTTGTGATCCATGGCTAGTGAAATTGTTAAGTTTTGAGGTGAACAGAATCTGGACAGAATGTGTATACGATGTTCAAGTGACTGTAACGAGGTGTAAACGTGAAAATTGGTTGAGATTGTGGTTACTGCAGTAAACTAGGTTGAGTCTAGTTTTCATGAAGTATAAGTTTGTAATTTTTGGACAAGTATAAGTGTACTTTTATTATTTTACAAAAACGTGGTGCAAAGCTGAGCTGTTAGACCTGCTGTTAGGTTATGTTGTAAATGTTATATCTCATGAACTACGAGACCAATTGGGTTGGTTCCACTTCTGGAAGTTGACTCATTGAGTTAGGAACCAAACCCAAGTGGTCTTGCATTTATTGGATGTTTTGTTTAACGGGAATCGCAAATAAAATTCTGTTGCGCATGAATCTGACTGATATGAGTTTGCTGTAATGTTTTGGTCATTATAAGAAAAATATGTGGAATAAAAATAAGATAAAATATGTTCTGGAAACCTAAGATATGTATGCTTCTGTGGTGATTTTTGGTGAATTAATTGAGACGTTATGATCGGTGAAATAGTACAATCTTTCAAGTAGAAATTCTGTCATAATGAAACTAACTGCTGAGTTGTGTAAAAATGCATGAAATATGATAGTTTTTATATATTTGTTATGTTTTGACCAAAATACCCTTGCGGGGAATAGTTGCTAATTGATTGCCATGAATTGACCAAATTGCCCTTATGGGGAATAATGGTTAGTTAATTTTGTTTGTTGACCAAAATGCCCTTACGGGGATAATTGCTAGTAAAGTATGTTATTAGTACGTGACACGAAAGTAATTGCTCACTCATGTATCGTATCACAATTGTACTTGTTTAAGTCACACATAATTCACAAACGAAACACGAAATCTGTTACGTGCATAGGTATTATGTGCCGAGTCTAGAGACTCGTTAAACGTACCGATACTTAGAAAATCTCTTTGTTATTTAGAACGCTAGAGAGTTTCTACGACGCACATCACTTGGTGATCTAGATCGGGATATTCTTCGCAAACAGTGAGTTTCACTTACCCCGCTCTTTGAACTGTTTTCAAACGTTTTTCACTTGGGGGAGATAACATACTCCGATAAACGCATTTTCTGAGATAAACGCATATTTAAGATTTTGTTATAAATTATATATCACTTGTAAAGGCTAAGCGGCAAACGTAACATTTGAAGTCCCACACATCGGACCGGTTAATATTTGGAATAGCGAGTCACTGTTGAGTAGTACTACTGGGTTTGACAAACCCCACCCGACGCTAAGCTCAACTGGAGGTTGAGTGGGTGTAATTTTGGCTAACACTTACCATGGTCTGGATTGACCTGGTGACGGGCACTTGATAAACAGTCAGCTTCGGTCGCGAACCACTTAGCGATACTTGTTGTATAGATTAGCTACCTATCGATATATAATTTGACATAACACTATCTGGTAATGCAAAACACTTAAACGTCGTAACGAGGTTACGCAACACTTAAACGTCGTAACGAGGTTACGCAACACTTAAACGTCGTAACGGGGTTACGCAACACTGAAACGCCGTAACGAGGTTACGCAAAACGCTAAACGATTTATCTTATTTAACTTGTGAACTCACCAACCTTGTGTTGACACTTTTAGTATGTTATTCTCAGGTAGCCGAGGCGGGCGCGCGGTTTAGGAGCATGCATTAATTGAAAACATCTTTATTCTGCAAACTTAATTTTAACAGTTACATTTGGTTTTAAGTCGTCCTGCGTGACGCAACTTTTGAATTAAGGTTTTACGCTTCCGCACTTACTTACATTTAAACGTTTTTCTTTGGTTTGATTATAACTAATGATTCCGATCCTGCCAGTTCACACCCTCTGACGGTAAAACTCCGTTAGTGGATTTTGAGGGTGTGACAGATTGGTATCAGAGCCATTGGTTATAGCGAACTAGAAGCTGCATGCATACTAGACTATAACCGCGACGACCCATTTGTTATAATGATACGCACTGCATAGGTTTGTGTAGTCTGGTAATCTTATCTCCTTATCTCTTTCACTCATACGCGCGCATACACGGCTTACCTGTAGGAATGTCGACGCCACCCTCATCGTCATCCGATTCGATGACGCATGCTCACGGGAAGGAACCGCAGTTACCTACTGCCTCGCCACCCCGTGTAGTCCCGGAACTCGAAGCTCCTGCACCGAAGAGGTACCGCCTATCCGGAGGCCTGTATGAAAACGACGTTAGCTGGGACTGGTACCCCAACATGATCAGACGTATGGTCTACCGTGAACAAGTTCCCCCATTGCCTCACCCGAACCACCCTGCTTACCCTAACACTCAACCACCCATAACCGAACCTGTGGAGCGAGTTCTCGCAGCTGTCGTTTCTTGTTTGGAGCGTGATGTGGGTTACATGCGCTACACGAGAGAAAATGTTTCCAGACTGTTTAAAGACGGAACCGAGACTCAGGAGGAGATTGCCCGCATGGCAGCGGCAATGAAAGATATGCAAGAGACTAGTGAGCAACAAATGAAGGTTATGATGAAGATGCAAGCTGAGATGATAGACTTGCAAGAGCAACTCCAAGAAGCAAGGACCCGAACTGAGATAGCGTTAGAGCGTTGCGATGTCTTACAAATGCAACTTGCTCAGAACGCAGCCGAACCTGAGGCAGAGCCTGAGGCCGAGCCTGGGGCAGAGCCTGAAGTAGAACCTGAAGAAGATCCCAAAGAGGAGCCTGAGGAAGGAAATGGCTGGAAGAAACGCTGGACGAGGACGTGGTAACATCAGCATGACTGCAGCTGAACTCCAAACTCTGCTGAATGACCATGTTGCGGCCGCCTTAGCCGCACACGTACAGAATCAAACTGGAGGTCCGAGTGGAACGTGTACCTTCAAGAACTACCTTGACTGCAAGCCCAGTACGTTTAAGGGCACTGAGGGAGCTATAGGCTTCCTGCGTTGGGCTGAGAAGGCCGAGTCGGCCTTTGAGATGTGTAACTGTCCCCCTGCCAGTAGGGTCAAATTCGCTGCTGGGACACTTGAGGATTCCGCCCTCAATTGGTGGAATTCGAACGTCCAGATCCTTGGATTGGAACTGGCTAACGCGATGAACTGGGAGGAGTTCAAAAACATGATGCGAGAGGAGTACTGTCCGAGGGAGGAAATTTCGAAGTTAGAGTCGGAGTTTTGGTCGTTGAAGATGGTGGGTTCGGAGATTGAAGCCTACACTACTCGTTCGCACGAGTTGGCTGTGATGTGTCCGCGGATGGTGGATCCGCCGAGCAAGAGGATAGAGATGTACATTGATGGGTTAGCACCACAGATTCAGGGTATGGTGACGTCTTCCAGACCAGCCACGATCCAGCAAGCGATCCGTTTGGCTCACAAACTGACGGATCAGGCTGTGACCCAGGGTGCGTTACCACCGAGGGGTTCGACTGTTAAAGCCCGTGACAACCCGAGTAATGACCACGTCAGCAACAGTAACAACAACAGCAACCCGAACAGCGGGAAGAGAAAGTTTGACAACACCAGATCTTCATCCTCAAACCTCCCACCGCAACACCACTACCGTAAGCCCGAATTTACTCGGAGTTTCAACACTCAGAATCACAACAACAACAACAACGGTAGCGGGCAGGTTTCGAGCGGATATGCTGGGAAATATCCAAAGTGCAACAGGTGCAACTTTCATCATGTTGGTCAGTGTGACCGTGTCAAGTGTCAAAGATGCGGAAAGATAGGTCACCAAGCGAAGGAATGTAGAGTTGACCTTGCGGCGAAGGGTGCTCCTAAGCCACCGATGACGACTAAGGGATGTTTTGAATGTGGACAGGAAGGTCATTTCCGGAAGGATTGCCCCAAGCTGAAACAGAATGACAATAATGGGGGTAATGGAAGTGGCAGTAATGGTGGAGGAAATGGCAAAGGAAGAGCGTTTGTGATTGGATCGGGTCAAGCCCGCAATGATCCGCATGTGGTGTCTGGTAAGTTCCCTGTAAACGATTGTTTTGCTTCTATTTTGTTTGACACTGGAGCTGATAGGAGTTTTGTGTCAAAAACTTTTAGCAAACTTTTAGACCTTACTCCAACCCCGTTAGACGCTAAGTTTCCTGTTGAATTAGCTAACGGTAAAACTGTAATAACAACTCATATACTTGCGGGATGTAAGTTGAAACTGTCAGGTCATGTCTTTGACATCGACCTTATTCCTTTTACGCTTAGTAGTTTCGATGTCGTTGTCGGCATGGACTGGTTATCCGAGAACCGAGCGGAGATTATATGCCATGATAAGATAGTCCATATTACCACCCCTTCCGGCGAGATCATTTCGGTCCGAGGCGAGAGAAGCGGCATGACCACCAGCGTCATTACCCTTTTGAAGGCACAGAAGTATCTACGAAAGGGTCATCCGGCAATTTTGGCGCAGATTGTTGAGAAACCCGCGGAGGAGAAACGAATTGAAGACATACCGGTTGTGCGAGACTTTCCGGAAGTTTTCCCGGAGGATTTGCCCGGACTCCCTCCTATTCGTCAAGTCGAATTCCAAATCGAGTTGACACCCGGTGCAGCACCCATAGCACGAGCCCCGTATCGACTCGCACCGGCGGAACTTCAGGAGTTGTCCACTCAGTTGCAAGATTTGTTGGATAAAGGTTTTATCCGACCTAGCTCATCGCCATGGGGAGCCCCTGTCTTGTTTGTCCGAAAGAAAGACGGGACTTTCCGAATGTGCATCGACTACCGGGAGTTGAACAAGGTGACGGTCAAGAACCGTTATCCTTTACCCCGAATTGATGATTTGTTTGACCAGCTTCAGGGATCGAGTTACTACTCGAAGATCGATCTACGATCCGGTTACCACCAGCTGAGAGTGCGCGAAGAAGATATTTCAAAGACGGCTTTCAGAACACGGTATGGTCACTACGAGTTTTCGGTTATGCCTTTTGGCCTAACCAACGCACCAGCCGTATTTATGGATCTCATGAATCGAGTATGCAAGACGTACCTCGACAAGTTTGTGATTGTTTTCATTGATGATATTCTCGTCTACTCCAAGAACGAGACTGACCACGAAGAGCACTTAAGGATAATTCTAGAACTACTGAAGAAGGAACAACTGTATGCTAAACTCTCGAAATGTGAATTTTGGCTTCGCGAGGTCCACTTTTTAGGACATGTGATCAACGAGAATGGTATCCATGTCGATCCCGGTAAGGTAGAGGCCATCAAAAACTGGGAAGCACCTAAGACTCCGACTGAGGTGCGACAATTCCTAGGACTGGCCGGCTACTACCGGCGTTTCATCGAGGGATTTTCAAAGATTGCTCAACCCCTCACCGCTTTGACTCACAAGGGCACTAAGTACAACTGGGGTGACGCGCAAGAATCCGCTTTTCAACTGTTGAAAACCAAGCTTTGTAGCGCCCCTATTTTAGCCCTCCCCGAGGGAACAGAAAATTTTGAGGTACACTGTGACGCATCTATACAAGGTCTCGGTTGTGTGTTGATGCAACTCGAGAAGGTTATAGCCTACGCCTCTCGACAACTACGGGTTCACGAGAAGAACTACACGACCCACGATTTGGAACTCGGAGCTGTGGTGTTTGCTCTTAAGATATGGAGGCATTACTTGTACGGTACCAAGATTACCATTTACACCGACCACAAGAGTCTCCAACATATCTACGATCAGAAGGAGCTGAACATGCGACAGCGTCGTTGGGTCGAGCTGCTTAAAGATTATGATTGTGCCATCAAGTACCACCCTGGCAAGGCCAATGTGGTGGCCGACGCCCTCAGCAGAAAAGAAACGGATAAACCCAGACGGGTGAGAGCATTGCAACTCACGATTCATGCCAGCTTACCCGATCAGATTCGCGATGCGCAACTGGAAGCTTTGAAAGATGATAATCTTCCGTCGGAACTCATGCGGGGCATGAACAAGCAACTTGAAACCAGATCGGACGGGGTCCGATATTTTGAGAACCGGATTTGGGTTCCACGATACGGAGAGTTGAGAACTCTAGTGATGGACGAAGCTCACAAGTCCCGATATTCTATCCACCCTGGCTCAGATAAAATGTATCATGATTTAAAGGCACTTTACTGGTGGCCGAACATGAAAGCCGACATTGCCACCTACGTGAGCAAATGTTTGACTTGTGCCAGAGTCAAGATAGAATACCAGAAACCATCTGGCCTTCTGCAACAACCGGAACTCCCAATGTGGAAATGGGAACACATCTCAATGGATTTTATTACGGGTTTGCCTAAGACGCCGACGGGATGCGATACCATCTGGGTGATCGTTGACCGGTTGACTAAATCGGCACACTTCCTAGCAATTAAGGAAACGGACAAAATGGAAAGACTGACTCGCGTATACATGAAAGAAGTGGTGTCTAGACACGGAGTGCCTGTCTCGATCATTTCCGATCGAGATTCTCGTTTCACCTCGCACTTTTGGAAGTCGCTGCAAAGCGCACTGGGCACCCGTCTCGATATGAGTACAGCATACCATCCTCAGACGGATGGGCAAAGTGAACGGACTATTCAGACCCTGGAGGATATGTTGCGTGCATGCGTTTTAGATTTCGGAAAAAGTTGGGAGCCCCACTTACCCTTGGTAGAGTTTTCGTATAATAACAGCTACCACGCAAGTATTAAGGCAGCGCCGTTTGAAGCGCTGTACGGACGGAAGTGTCGATCACCACTCTGCTGGGCAGAGGTGGGTGACAGCCAAATCACTGGTCCGGAACTGATACTCGAAACCTCGGAAAAGATTGTTCAAATCCGAAATCGCATGGCAGCAGCACGAGATCGCCAAAAGAGTTACACCGACAAGCGCCGAAAACCTCTCGAATTTCAAGTGAACGATCGGTTGTTACTCAAAGTCTCACCTTGGAAAGGTGTGGTTCGCTTTGGGAAGCGAAACAAACTCAACCCACGATATGTTGGTCCGTACCGGATAACTGAGCGCATTGGTCCGGTGGCGTACCGACTGGACCTACCAACAGAACTCAGTGGCGTACATGGTGTATTCCACGTATCAAATTTGAAGAAATGCTTATCTGATGAAAACCAAGTAGTCCCTTTGGAGGAACTACAAGTTGATGAACAGTTACGTTTCATTGAGGAACCAGTCGAGGTTTTGGATTGGGAAACCAAAACGCTCAAGCACAGCAAAATTCCAATCGTTAAGGTTCGTTGGAACTCGAGACGTGGACCGGAGTTCACGTGGGAACGCGAGGATCACATGATGAAAAAGTATCCTCACCTTTTTGAAGGACTAACCAAACACCGAAAACCGCGAAACCCGGCAAACCGTCAAACATCACCGGAGGTATGAACTAAATTTCGGGACGAAATTTCTTTCTACTAAGGGATGATATGACAAACTGAAAATTTTTCTTACTTTTTCAGGCTCTCATCACGACTTGACTCAAATTTTCGGGACGAAAATTCTTTAACATGGGAATGATGTGACAATCGTCAATTTCAGGTTAACCCCGTTAACTCAACTCCGTCAATTCAAACTTTAAGATCGTTGAATCTATAACGCACACTTCATTACATTTAAACTAGGGTTTAAATGACGCTTAACACTTACTACATGTGTAGTCTTTCGGGATTTGCACCGAAACGCAAACGAGTTGACGCGAACGATTGATAAATAAACGACAAACGTCAAAACACTAATTATGTGATAATTATGTGTTAGGCAAATGTGTGTTACTTGATTGTTATGTGGAATGTTAAACAAGAAACAAGAACCAACTAGTTTAGGCTATAGATGTAACACTTGAAAGATTAGGGACTAGAGTGTAACTTGTATTATTATAAATATAACCTATTCATAAAACCCTAACCTATTAACCCCCCACCCGATCGGCCTCTCTCCCTCCTTGCTCCCTCACGGCTGCCGTCCACAA
Source organism: Bidens hawaiensis (assembly GCF_021521415.1). NCBI lineage: Eukaryota > Viridiplantae > Streptophyta > Magnoliopsida > Asterales > Asteraceae > Bidens > Bidens hawaiensis. The sequence continues at coordinate 1,662,415 of NW_027491319.1, forward strand.
GAACACACATACACACATCAAATCAAGTGATTAATCCAAGAACTAGGTGCTAGGAAGGTATACTTGATCACCTCTTACCTCTTTGTTGTTTAATTTTGATGTTTAATGGGTTAAGTATAAACCCTAATCGGCCGATTATGTTCATGTATATGATTGATATGATTGTTGTTAGTTGGATAATGGATTGATAACTAGATTGATGTTGTTGCATGATTCATTGTTGTCTTTGATTTGAGTTAAAACACAAACCCTAATATTGTATGTATGGTGTAATTGAGATGCATGGATAGTAGTATTAGTGTCTAGCATGTTATATGAGTTATTTGTGATCCATGGCTAGTGAAATTGTTAAGTTTTGAGGTGAACAGAATCTGGACAGAATGTGTATACGATGTTCAAGTGACTGTAACGAGGTGTAAACGTGAAAATTGGTTGAGATTGTGGTTACTGCAGTAAACTAGGTTGAGTCTAGTTTTCATGAAGTATAAGTTTGTAATTTTTGGACAAGTATAAGTGTACTTTTATTATTTTACAAAAACGTGGTGCAAAGCTGAGCTGTTAGACCTGCTGTTAGGTTATGTTGTAAATGTTATATCTCATGAACTACGAGACCAATTGGGTTGGTTCCACTTCTGGAAGTTGACTCATTGAGTTAGGAACCAAACCCAAGTGGTCTTGCATTTATTGGATGTTTTGTTTAACGGGAATCGCAAATAACATTCTGTTGCGCATGAATCTGACTGATATGAGTTTGCTGTAATGTTTTGGTCATTATAAGAAATATATGTGGAATAAAAATAAGATAAAATATGTTCTGGAAACCTAAGATATGTATGCTTCTGTGGTGATTTTTGGTGAATTAATTGAGACGTTATGATCGGTGAAATAGTACAATCTTTCAAGTAGAAATTCTGTCATAATGAAACTAACTGCTGAGTTGTGTAAAAATGCATGAAATATGATAGTTTTTATATATTTGTTATGTTTTGACCAAAATACCCTTGCGGGGAATAGTTGCTAATTGATTGCCATGAATTGACCAAATTGCCCTTATGGGGAATAATGGTTAGTTAATTTTGTTTGTTGACCAAAATGCCCTTACGGGGATAATTGCTAGTAAAGTATGTTATTAGTACGTGACACGAAAGTAATTGCTCACTCATGTATCGTATCACAATTGTACTTGTTTAAGTCACACATAATTCACAAACGAAACACGAAATCTGTTACGTGCATAGGTATTATGTGCCGAGTCTAGAGACTCGTTAAACGTACCGATACTTAGAAAATCTCTTTGTTATTTAGAACGCTAGAGAGTTTCTACGACGCACATCACTTGGTGATCTAGATCGGGATATTCTTCGCAAACAGTGAGTTTCACTTACCCCGCTCTTTGAACTGTTTTCAAACGTTTTTCACTTGGGGGAGATAACATACTCCGATAAACGCATTTTCTGAGATAAACGCATATTTAAGATTTTGTTATAAATTATATATCACTTGTAAAGGCTAAGCGGCAAACGTAACATTTGAAGTCCCACACATCGGACCGGTTAATATTTGGAATAGCGAGTCACTGTTGAGTAGTACTACTGGGTTTGACAAACCCCACCCGACGCTAAGCTCAACTGGAGGTTGAGTGGGTGTAATTTTGGCTAACACTTACCATGGTCTGGATTGACCTGGTGACGGGCACTTGATAAACAGTCAGCTTCGGTCGCGAACCACTTAGCGATACTTGTTGTATAGATTAGCTACCTATCGATATATAATTTGACATAACACTATCTGGTAATGCAAAACACTTAAACGTCGTAACGAGGTTACGCAACACTTAAACGTCGTAACGAGGTTACGCAACACTTAAACGTCGTAACGGGGTTACGCAACACTGAAACGCCGTAACGAGGTTACGCAAAACGCTAAACGATTTATCTTATTTAACTTGTGAACTCACCAACCTTGTGTTGACACTTTTAGTATGTTATTCTCAGGTAGCCGAGGCGGGCGCGCGGTTTAGGAGCATGCATTAATTGAAAACATCTTTATTCTGCAAACTTAATTTTAACAGTTACATTTGGTTTTAAGTCGTCCTGCGTGACGCAACTTTTGAATTAAGGTTTTACGCTTCCGCACTTACTTACATTTAAACGTTTTTCTTTGGTTTGATTATAACTAATGATTCCGATCCTGCCAGTTCACACCCTCTGACGGTAAAACTCCGTTAGTGGATTTTGAGGGTGTGACAGATTGGTATCAGAGCCATTGGTTATAGCGAACTAGAAGCTGCATGCATACTAGACTATAACCGCGACGACCCATTAGTTATAATGATACGCACTGCATAGGTTTGTGTAGTCTGGTAATCTTATCTCCTTATCTCTTTCACTCATACGCGCGCATACACGGCTTACCTGTAGGAATGTCGACGCCACCCTCATCGTCATCCGATTCGATGACGCATGCTCACGGGAAGGAACCGCAGTTACCTACTGCCTCGCCACCCCGTGTAGTCCCGGAACTCGAAGCTCCTGCACCGAAGAGGTACCGCCTATCCGGAGGCCTGTATGAAAACGACGTTAGCTGGGATTGGTACCCCAACATGATCAGACGTATGGTCTACCGTGAACAAGTTCCCCCATTGCCTCACCCGAACCACCCTGCTTACCCTAACACTCAACCACCCATAACCGAACCTGTGGAGCGAGTTCTCGCAGCTGTCGTTTCTTGTTTGGAGCGTGATGTGGGTTACATGCGCTACACGAGAGAAAATGTTTCCAGACTGTTTAAAGACGGAACCGAGACTCAGGAGGAGATTGCCCGCATGGCAGCGGCAATGAAAGATATGCAAGAGACTAGTGAGCAACAAATGAAGGTTATGATGAAGATGCAAGCTGAGATGATAGACTTGCAAGAGCAACTCCAAGAAGCAAGGACCCGAACTGAGATAGCGTTAGAGCGTTGCGATGTCTTACAAATGCAACTTGCTCAGAACGCAGCCGAACCTGAGGCAGAGCCTGAGGCCGAGCCTGGGGCAGAGCCTGAAGTAGAACCTGAAGAAGATCCCGAAGAGGAGCCTGAGGAAGGAAATGGCTGGAAGAAACGCTGGACGAGGACGTGGTAACATCAGCATGACTGCAGCTGAACTCCAAACTCTGCTGAATGACCATGTTGCGGCCGCCTTAGCCGCACACGTACAGAATCAAACTGGAGGTCCGAGTGGAACGTGTACCTTCAAGAACTACCTTGACTGCAAGCCCAGTACGTTTAAGGGCACTGAGGGAGCTATAGGCTTCCTGCGTTGGGCTGAGAAGGCCGAGTCGGCCTTTGAGATGTGTAACTGTCCCCCTGCCAGTAGGGTCAAATTCGCTGCTGGGACACTTGAGGATTCCGCCCTCACTTGGTGGAATTCGAACGTCCAGATCCTTGGATTGGAACTGGCTAACGCGATGAACTGGGAGGAGTTCAAAAACATGATGCGAGAGGAGTACTGTCCGAGGGAGGAAATTTCGAAGTTAGAGTCGGAGTTTTGGTCGTTGAATATGGTGGGTTCGGAGATTGAAGCCTACACTACTCGTTCGCACGAGTTGGCTGTGATGTGTCCGCGGATGGTGGATCCGCCGAGCAAGAGGATAGAGATGTACATTGATGGGTTAGCACCACAAATTCAGGGTATGGTGACGTCTTCCAGACCAGCCACGATCCAGCAAGCGATCCGTTTGGCTCACAAACTGACGGATCAGGCTGTGACCCAGGGTGCGTTACCACCGAGGGGTTCGACTGTTAAAGCCCGTGACAACCCGAGTAATGACCACGTCAGCAACAGTAACAACAACAGCAACCCGAACAGCGGGAAGAGAAAGTTTGACAACACCAGATCTTCATCCTCAAACCTCCCACCGCAACACCACTACCGTAAGCCCGAATTTACTCGGAGTTTCAACACTCAGAATCACAACAACAACAACAACGGTAGCGGGCAGGTTTCGAGCGGATATGCTGGGAAATATCCAAAGTGCAACAGGTGCAACTTTCATCATGTTGGTCAGTGTGACCGTGTCAAGTGTCAAAGATGCGGAAAGATAGGTCACCAAGCGAAGGAATGTAGAGTTGACCTTGCGGCGAAGGGTGCTCCTAAGCCACCGATGACGACTAAGGGATGTTTTGAATGTGGACAGGAAGGTCATTTCCGGAAGGATTGCCCCAAGCTGAAACAGAATGACAATAATGGGGGTAATGGAAGTGGCAGTAATGGTGGAGGAAATGGCAAAGGAAGAGCGTTTGTGATTGGATCGGGTCAAGCCCGCAATGATCCGCATGTGGTGTCTGGTAAGTTCCCTGTAAACGATTGTTTTGCTTCTATTTTGTTTGACACTGGAGCTGATAGGAGTTTTGTGTCAAAAACTTTTAGCCAACTTTTAGACCTTACTCCAACCCCGTTAGACGCTAAGTTTCCTGTTGAATTAGCTAACGGTAAAACTGTAATAACAACTCATATACTTGCGGGATGTAAGTTGAAACTGTCAGGTCATGTCTTTGACATCGACCTTATTCCTTTTACGCTTAGTAGTTTCGATGTCGTTGTCGGCATGGACTGGTTATCCGAGAACCGAGCGGAGATTATATGCCATGATAAGATAGTCCATATTACCACCCCTTCCGGCGAGATCATTTCGGTCCGAGGCGAGAGAAGCGGCATGACCACCAGCGTCATTACCCTTTTGAAGGCACAGAAGTATCTACGAAAGGGTCATCCGGCAATTTTGGCGCAGATTGTTGAGAAACCCGCGGAGGAGAAACGAATTGAAGACATACCGGTTGTGCGAGACTTTCCGGAAGTTTTCCCGGAGGATTTGCCCGGACTCCCTCCTATTCGTCAAGTCGAATTCCAAATCGAGTTGACACCCGGTGCAGCACCCATAGCACGAGCCCCGTATCGACTCGCACCGGCGGAACTTCAGGAGTTGTCCACTCAGTTGCAAGATTTGTTGGATAAAGGTTTTATCCGACCTAGCTCATCGCCATGGGGAGCCCCTGTCTTGTTTGTCCGAAAGAAAGACGGGACTTTCCGAATGTGCATCGACTACCGGGAGTTGAACAAGGTGACGGTCAAGAACCGTTATCCTTTACCCCGAATTGATGATTTGTTTGACCAGCTTCAGGGATCGAGTTACTACTCGAAGATCGATCTACGATCCGGTTACCACCAGCTGAGAGTGCGCGAAGAAGATATTTCAAAGACGGCTTTCAGAACACGGTATGGTCACTACGAGTTTTCGGTTATGCCTTTTGGCCTAACCAACGCACCAGCCGTATTTATGGATCTCATGAATCGAGTATGCAAGGCGTACCTCGACAAGTTTGTGATTGTTTTCATTGATGATATTCTCGTCTACTCCAAGAACGAGACTGACCACGAAGAGCACTTAAGGATAATTCTGGAACTACTGAAGAATGAACAACTGTATGCTAAACTCTCGAAATGTGAATTTTGGCTTCGCGAGGTCCACTTTTTAGGACATGTGATCAACGAGAATGGTATCCATGTCGATCCCGGTAAGGTAGAGGCCATCAAAAACTGGGAAGCACCTAAGACTCCGACTGAGGTGCGACAATTCCTAGGACTGGCCGGCTACTACCGGCGTTTCATCGAGGGATTTTCAAAGATTGCTCAACCCCTCACCGCTTTGACTCACAAGGGCACTAAGTACAACTGGGGTGACGCGCAAGAATCCGCTTTTCAACTGTTGAAAACCAAGCTTTGTAGCGCCCCTATTTTAGCCCTCCCCGAGGGAACAGAAAATTTTGAGGTACACTGTGACGCATCTATACAAGGTCTCGATTGTGTGTTGATGCAACTCGAGAAGGTTATAGCCTACGCCTCTCGACAACTACGGGTTCACGAGAAGAACTACACGACCCACGATTTGGAACTCGGAGCTGTGGTGTTTGCTCTTAAGATATGGAGGCATTACTTGTACGGTACCAAGTTTACCATTTACACCGACCACAAGAGTCTCCAACATATCTACGATCAGAAGGAGCTGAACATGCGACAGCGTCGTTGGGTCGAGCTGCTTAAAGATTATGATTGTGCCATCAAGTACCACCCTGGCAAGGCCAATGTGGTGGCCGACGCCCTCAGCAGAAAAGAAACGGATAAACCCAGACGGGTGAGAGCATTGCAACTCACGATTCATGCCAGCTTACCCGATCAGATTCGCGATGCGCAACTGGAAGCTTTGAAAGATGATAATCTTCCGTCGGAACTCATGCGGGGCATGAACAAGCAACTTGAAACCAGATCGGACGGGGTCCGATATTTTGAGAACCGGATTTGGGTTCCACGATACGGAGAGTTGAGAACTCTAGTGATGGACAAAGCTCACAAGTCCCGATATTCTATCCACCCTGGCTCAGATAAAATGTATCATGATTTAAAGGCACTTTACTGGTGGCCGAACATGAAAGCCGACATTGCCACCTACGTGAGCAAATGTTTGACTTGTGCCAGAGTCAAGATAGAATACCAGAAACCATCTGGCCTTCTGCAACAACCGGAACTCCCAATGTGGAAATGGGAACACATCTCAATGGATTTTATTACGGGTTTGCCTAAGACGCCGACGGGATGCGATACCATCTGGGTGATCGTTGACCGGTTGACTAAATCGGCACACTTCCTAGCAATTAAGGAAACGGACAAAATGGAAAGACTGACTCGCGTATACATGAAAGAAGTGGTGTCTAGACACGGAGTGCCTGTCTCGATCATTTCCGATCGAGATTCTCGTTTCACCTCGCACTTTTGGAAGTCGCTGCAAAGCGCACTGGGCACCCGTCTCGATATGAGTACAGCATACCATCCTCAGACGGATGGGCAAAGTGAACGGACTATTCAGACCCTGGAGGATATGTTGCGTGCATGCGTTTTAGATTTCGGAAAAAGTTGGGAGCCCCACTTACCCTTGGTAGAGTTTTCGTATAATAACAGCTACCACGCAAGTATTAAGGCAGCGCCGTTTGAAGCGCTGTACGGACGGAAGTGTCGATCACCACTCTGCTGGGCAGAGGTGGGTGACAGCCAAATCACTGGTCCGGAACTGATACTCGAAACCTCGGAAAAGATTGTTCAAATCCGAAATCGCATGGCAGCAGCACGAGATCGCCAAAAGAGTTACGCCGACAAGCGCCGAAAACCTCTCGAATTTCAAGTGAACGATCGGGTGTTACTCAAAGTCTCACCTTGGAAAGGTGTGGTTCGCTTTGGGAAGCGAAACAAACTCAACCCACGATATGTTGGTCCGTACCGGATAACTGAGCGCATTGGTCCGGTGGCGTACCGACTGGACCTACCAACAGAACTCAGTGGCGTACATGGTGTATTCCACGTATCAAATTTGAAGAAATGCTTATCTGATGAAAACCAAGTAGTCCCTTTGGAGGAACTACAAGTTGATGAACAGTTACGTTTCATTGAGGAACCAGTCGAGGTTTTGGATTGGGAAACCAAAACGCTCAAGCACAGCAAAATTCCAATCGTTAAGGTTCGTTGGAACTCGAGACGTGGACCGGAGTTCACGTGGGAACGCGAGGATCACATGATGAAAAAGTATCCTCACCTTTTTGAAGGACTAACCAAACACCGAAAACCGCGAAACCCGGCAAACCGTCAAACATCACCGGAGGTATGAACTAAATTTCGGGACGAAATTTCTTTCTACTAAGGGATGATATGACAAACTGAAAATTTTTCTTACTTTTTCAGGCTCTCATCACGACTTGACTCAAATTTTCGGGACGAAAATTCTTTAACATGGGAATGATGTGACAATCGTCAATTTCAGGTTAACCCCGTTAACTCAACTCCGTCAATTCAAACTTTAAGATCGTTGAATCTATAACGCACACTTCATTACATTTAAACTAGGGTTTAAATGACGCTTAACACTTACTACATGTGTAGTCTTTCTGGATTTGCACCGAAACGCAAACGAGTTGACGCGAACGATTGATAAATAAACGACAAACGTCAAAACACTAATTATGTGATAATTATGTGTTAGGCAAATGTGTGTTACTTGATTGTTATGTGGAATGTTAAACAAGAAACAAGAACCAACTAGTTTAGGCTATAGATGTAACACTTGAAAGATTAGGGACTAGAGTGTAACTTGTATTATTATAAATATAACCTATTCATAAAACCCTAACCTATTAACCCCCCACCCGATCGGCCTCTCTCCCTCCTTGCTCCCTCACGGCTGCCGTCCACAAGAACACACATACACACATCAAATCAAGTGATTAATCCAAGAACTAGGTGCTAGGAAGGTATACTTGATCACCTCTTACCTCTTTGTTGTTTAATTTTGATGTTTAATGGGTTAAGTATAAACCCTAATCGGCCGATTATGTTCATGTATATGATTGATATGATTGTTGTTAGTTGGATAATGGATTGATAACTAGATTGATGTTGTTGCATGATTCATTGTTGTCTTTGATTTGAGTTAAAACACAAACCCTAATCTTGTATGTATGGTGTAATTGAGATGCATGGATAGTAGTATTAGTGTCTAGCATGTTATATGAGTTATTTGTGATCCATGGCTAGTGAAATTGTTAAGTTTTGAGGTGAACAGAATCTGGACAGAATGTGTATACGATGTTCAAGTGACTGTAACGAGGTGTAAACGTGAAAATTGGTTGAGATTGTGGTTACTGCAGTAAACTAGGTTGAGTCTAGTTTTCATGAAGTATAAGTTTGTAATTTTTGGACAAGTATAAGTGTACTTTTATTATTTTACAAAAACGTGGTGCAAAGCTGAGCTGTTAGACCTGCTGTTAGGTTATGTTGTAAATGTTATATCTCATGAACTACGAGACCAATTGGGTTGGTTCCACTTCTGGAAGTTGACTCATTGAGTTAGGAACCAAACCCAAGTGGTCTTGCATTTATTGGATGTTTTGTTTAACGGGAATCGCAAATAACATTCTGTTGCGCATGAATCTGACTGATATGAGTTTGCTGTAATGTTTTGGTCATTATAAGAAAAATATGTGGAATAAAAATAAGATAAAATATGTTCTGGAAACCTAAGATATGTATGCTTCTGTGGTGATATTTGGTGAATTAATTGAGACGTTATGATCGGTGAAATAGTACAATCTTTCAAGTAGAAATTCTGTCATAATGAAACTAACTGCTGAGTTGTGTAAAAATGCATGAAATATGATAGTTTTTATATATTTGTTATGTTTTGACCAAAATACCCTTGCGGGGAATAGTTGCTAATTGATTGCCATGAATTGACCAAATTGCCCTTATGGGGAATAATGGTTAGTTAATTTTGTTTGTTGACCAAAATGCCCTTACGGGGATAATTGCTAGTAAAGTATGTTATTAGTACGTGACACGAAAGTAATTGCTCACTCATGTATCGTATCACAATTGTACTTGTTTAAGTCACACATAATTCACAAACGAAACACGAAATCTGTTACGTGCATAGGTATTATGTGCCGAGTCTAGAGACTCGTTAAACGTACCGATACTTAGAAAATCTCTTTGTTATTTAGAACGCTAGAGAGTTTCTACGACGCACATCACTTGGTGATCTAGATCGGGATATTCTTCGCAAACAGTGAGTTTCACTTACCCCGCTCTTTGAACTGTTTTCAAACGTTTTTCACTTGGGGGAGATAACATACTCCGATAAACGCATTTTCTGAGATAAACGCATATTTAAGATTTTGTTATAAATTATATATCACTTGTAAAGGCTAAGCGGCAAACGTAACATTTGAAGTCCCACACATCGGACCGGTTAATATTTGGAATAGCGAGTCACTGTTGAGTAGTACTACTGGGTTTGACAAACCCCACCCGACGCTAAGCTCAACTGGAGGTTGAGTGGGTGTAATTTTGGCTAACACTTACCATGGTCTGGATTGACCTGGTGACGGGCACTTGATAAACAGTCAGCTTCGGTCGCGAACCACTTAGCGATACTTGTTGTATAGATTAGCTACCTATCGATATATAATTTGACATAACACTATCTGGTAATGCAAAACACTTAAACGTCGTAACGAGGTTACGCAACACTTAAACGTCGTAACGAGGTTACGCAACACTTAAACGTCGTAACGGGGTTACGCAACACTGAAACGCCGTAACGAGGTTACGCAAAACGCTAAACGATTTATCTTATTTAACTTGTGAACTCACCAACCTTGTGTTGACACTTTTAGTATGTTATTCTCAGGTAGCCGAGGCGGGCGCGCGGTTTAGGAGCATGCATTAATTGAAAACATCTTTATTCTGCAAACTTAATTTTAACAGTTACATTTGGTTTTAAGTCGTCCTGCGTGACGCAACTTTTGAATTAAGGTTTTACGCTTCCGCACTTACTTACATTTAAACGTTTTTCTTTGGTTTGATTATAACTAATGATTCCGATCCTGCCAGTTCACACCCTCTGACGGTAAAACTCCGTTAGTGGATTTTGAGGGTGTGACAATTATTCAAGCCTCCGTTGACTTTCAAGCTTCAAGACTCTTTGACCTCGTTTATCTCATTGTTCCTTAATTTTTCCGTGTAAATTGTCTTGTGATAAAAACATGTATTTTCATCAAATTAACAAAAGCCCTCAATCAAAATTACTGATTGAGGGAGTCTTGGTGTTCAATTTGATCCCGCCCCGTTAAGTGTATTCTAGTCAAACATAATTGACTTATTGATTTCTCTATCTTCTAATCGGAAATAGCTTTCGGTCCAGAAGACTTATTATTCACCATTAAATTTTGAGTGTACTGATCAGAACCCGACTCCTGACTCGAAGTTTGGATTCTGAACAGTACCAACTCGTTTAATTCTTAAAAATTTTATAACTACAGTTTTACATGTCCGTATCATCTTATTCTAATTGTATTATTCTCATTTTTAATTATAATTTACTGTCTCAAAGTTCCAAGTCAGATCGTGTCGGATCAATCAGCGCGTTAAAGTTCAAGCTTCGATTTATTATTCTTAATTTATTTGTTTTAGCTTATCAATCATTAAGGTGAGTAATCACTCCTCTATTTTACTGATTTTAAAACCTTTTGGGGACTTATGAGTACATATTCATACTTTACATATTACGTACTATACACATTTAGCAATTGTGAATATTTTGTGTTGATCGATTAAATGATTACTTGTTATTTGCTTATTTGTTTAATTTTAGCATTCAGAGAGGTCCATCAATGATTCTAGCATACCCATTTATTCTAGCATACTCGTTGATATCGTCATAGTAGTCAAAGCCCGATTCCTTAGACAATGGTCAACTAACACAAATTACTTGCATTTGTTTAATTTCTTGACACTCACAGTATATGTTTGCAGTTTTTATCTTATATTATATTTAGTGTAGGAAACTGGTGATTGCTTATCCAACCTTGTGTTGATAAATATACTCTATTTTGTACGCATATTGCAGGTTATCTTATCGTTTGAAGTGAAGGTTGAATATCGCATTGAATGGCTTTAGGTTATAAATAAAAAAAGACAACTAGTTTGATTGTTTGTATTTGTTTTTAATTTTATTTGTAACAAGTTGAGACGATGTGTAGTTGATTAAAATTTTAATAAAGTGATATTGTCATCTTAATTTGTATGATAGTTTCTCGTGAGTTGTGAACCAACAATTCGTGCCCCATCATATGTCATCGTAGGTTGGGGTGTGACAATAGTGGAGGTGGTGGTGGTGGTGGCGCAATGCTGATGATAAAGGGGATAGGGTGTTTTTGCCACATAAGGGGGATTTGACACATAGAATTGACACGCCATCAAAATACTAATGATGTTAGGATTCTGCTATTATAGGATCGTTGTTATAAAAAAATGTTAAAAGGTGGGACCATTAGCAAAGATGTCGTTAGTTGGGACGGACAATGACCATAAACTGATAATTGAGATTATTTAAATTAATAGACCTAATGAATTCAAAACAAGTTGTCGTTCTAATTAATAAAATCTCTAAATATTTCATTATAACTTTTTTATACTTAGAACCAACGTAAAAAGTTTTTATTAATATGCTATATTTAATTACTTATCTCTTTTGTATATCTATATCTATACTTTTATATATCTACTGTGTATAATAAACAATATATTTTTTAATGTCACGTGTTGTCTCCATATCATTATACTATATAATTAACAAAAGCATATATACTTGCTACACAAACAAAGGTTCAAGTCGTGTCGATGAACAAGTTACAAGTCCAGAAGAATCTCCACAATTTTAACCACCCCCCCCCCCCCTCGGGGATAGTTGGTGGAATTTAGTCAAGAATATAGACCATTACTGAAGAAATAAGGTAGGCGGCGAAGTCTTCGATCGACATATTAAAAGATCCGGTTGTGGAAAATCAACAAGGATAAGAATCTTATAGAAACGGGTTTAAATATTTTAATAAGCAAGTGGGATCTATTGATCGCATAGTTTATCGTTTGTATACACAATGAAATGAGACTGAACTAAATATCACTAAGTTCAGTACAACAAAAATAACTCAACATCGTAGCAGTCAATCAAAAGCTCATATGTTTCATTAGGAACATATTTGGTATTGACAATTGAAAAACAAGCCATGTGCGTACCATGAAACTTGGTAATAGTTAAAAGGGGTATTGGTTTTAATAAATCTCAACTATCATTTTTTGGTGGTTGCCAATCTCAACTAATGATTTGGCTTATATCAATCTCATCTTTTATCATATTTGTTTCCAATGGTCCGCAACTAATAGAATTCTAACGATATTTGTTGCAGATAGCCGTTTTTGGCAGAAAACCCATATTTTTGTCGCAAAACTCAACATTTTCGTCCCAAACATCATTGTAACCTTGGATCGAACCTTTAGGAAACTTTTTCTAGTATAAGGCCCACTTATTGAGGTCACCACATTCCTAGAACCATCATCGTAATCGGTTTGTGGTGCTCAAGTGGTGGTGGTTGGTGTGTTCAAGTTTAGTTTTCCGGCAAAAAGTGTGACTTTTCGAACAAAAGGGTTTTCCGGTGACCTGCAACCAATGGCATAAGGATTCTTTTAGTCGCGGACCATTGGGAATAAATACGTTAAAAGGTGGTACCGTTAGAAGCTAATTTGTTAGTTGAGACTGACAATGACCAAAAGATGATAGTTGAGATTATTAATAAAAATCAATATAGCTAGTTAAAAATCACCCAAAATAATGTATTGTACTTCTTAAGTTCTTATGGACAATACTAACAAAAATAAAACAATCGAGGGCATCACAAAAATATTTTATGCACAATGTTTTGGTCAAGTCAATGAAGATGAGGGCATTAATGTTAAAACACGCATCACAATTTCTCTTCATTATTCACGTATTTTGTAAAACGAATTTCCAAGATTTTCTTTGAATTTTAGATGGTAATCAAACACAATCATAGACAAACACAATGGTATTTGTGTTTTTATTCTTGGTATTTTATTTTTATATAAAAATATATTGTTGATAGTTTACTTTTAATGGTAACTAGATTTTTTACCCGGTGCAACGCGCCGAGGTAGCTAGCAAAACTCCAACGTTAAAATCCAGGCGTTGGTAAAACTTGAGCGTTACGACGATGAGTCGATACGAATTCAGTAAGTATTGGCTGGTTCGTTATGATATAGACACCACTGGTAAAATTTGAGGGTTAAAACCTAAAAAATTAATTCGTTAAATTAACATATAAAAACATTAGCATAAAAGAAAACAAAATATTTAAGACGATGTTTATTTGGTTGGCAAACCCGGGTGGTGGTAAAAGCTAAGCGTTGTCGATCCCGAGCATTGAGGCCGTAACTTGACACGAATTCATTCAATTTGATTAAGTACCGTACGGTACCATAACTACAAAACAAAAAAAAAATATAAAACTTGAGGTGGACCAACGAACAATTTGGGGGGGTGGGGGGGTCGGTCGGTAGCGTTGTCGGCCATGGGCTTTAAATAAGGACGTGAGTCTGCGCGAACTCAGTCGGTTTCTTTCAGATTTGTTAGCGTATCAGAATTAAAAAAAATAGACGTTTGGTCGGTTTCCATTACGTTTATTATAGTAACTAAACTAGAAAAACAAAAGTTACCGATCAATGTGGTGTCCCCCCCCCCCCCCCCCCCCCAAAGGAAAACGTACGTGCAAAACTTAGAGTACAGTTTATGTAACATCTTTAAAATTTTGAGCCAAAATAATCAAACCATAAAAGTCCAGCGACTAATTTTACAATTTATACATAGGTAACCCTGGTGACAGCTACCATTTCTCCATCGGACTGCGGGTGGTCAAAGGGGTGGAGGATTTCCATCTCTCTCAGCTGCCAAACCATGCACCACGGTGCATGAGATGTCCGTTAATTGACACTTCTTGACATGTCGCACACGACGAATTGGGAGTACACCAGTGGTCCAACGTGGATCCCCGTTGGTCAGTTAGCACTGATATTCACGTATAAATAACAACCATGTCATCTAGAGCATCCCCAACAGTCTCACTTTCAACCTCATTTTCTATGCATCGATATCTTGATAAGTGTGCCTCGATGATCCTGAGCTGTTATTCTAGTCCTCGAAGTTTATGAGTGATGTACCACCCCCCCATAAGTATACATGCAAAACTTAAATGATAGTTTATGTAAAACTAGGATAGTACCCGTGTTACACACGGGTTGAAAATAGATAAATAACAGAATCAATATAGACAACCATAAATTTTCATAAATAAACAACCATATATTAACATTAAGATGGCCTAAACAAAAAATTAGAGAGTAACATTGTTTACATAAAAAGTTAATAGTTATACAAACTTATCTATATTAGCAAAGCCATGAAAATATTTAACCGTATTATCCTAGTATGAACTACAAAATTTTCTGTCCAGAGTCCCCGATTAGTTTTTAAACTGTATTATCTAATTTCAACCAATGTTTAACATACCAACATGATTAAGTATTAAACTAAAATGTTAATGTTAATGTATGTCATAATGAGTTAACGTTAGCACTAATATCTAGAAGATTATGTAAAACTAAAAAAAAATATGTGAATGTAATTATTACCATAAAAATATAGACAATCATAAAATTTCACACGAAAACATTTAGAAAATCATAAAATTTAACATAACTTTATAACCGCAATCTTAGAAATTCAGATGCTTTTTAAAAAAATGCAACAAGCTGGTGATCAAAATCATAATATTTTTTCACTGTCATATTAAGCAAACACACATAATAAACGTAACTTAGTAACTAAACTATTGATTATTCAGATTGTCTTAATACAAGCTTAATACTAAAACAAACTAAATATACACATAAAAAGGAGAGACCAAAAGAAGATCTAAACATGTCAAAGTCAAATTTACCAACCATCAACTTATTCAAAATTTCACAAAAAAAAAACAAATTACCTTCACAACCTGACAAACAAAATAAACGATTATGGAAATTTATTGTACGTTTTTGGAAGTTTCTAGTTATGAACTAAACTAATAACTTAAACAGAAAACACAAAGTAAATAATGAAAGTAAAAATTTAGAGTAATCAACTATATAACTAAGTTACTGAATAAGTGTTACCTTAAATTTAATCTTCAGATTCCAAAGAGTTCAAAAGATCATCAAAATTTGACTCATAGTTTTCACACTCTAACAACCATTTTACCTTCTCACTAACTTCATTTTCCAAATCCAAATGTGCCCTTTCTTTTCTAACATTAACAAGCTTCAAGTGATTCAAATATCTTAAAAGAAACATATCATTAGATTCTAATATTGATTTAGGATAGTACTCGTGTTACACGCGGTAGAACATATTTAAAACATAATATATATGTAACATAATACAAAGCAAATCATGCAACCTGATTAAGTATGAAACGAAAATGTTAATGTATGTCATAATGAGTTTATGTTAACATTAATATCTAGAGGATTATGTAAAACTAAAAACAAAATGTGTGAATGTAACAATTACCATATAAATATATACAATCATAAAATTTCATAAGAAAACATTTTAGAAAGTCATAAAATTTAACATAACTTTATAACCACAGTCTTAAAAATTCAGATGATTTTTTTTTAAAAAAAATGCAACAAACTGATCATCAATCTTAACATTTTTTCACTATCATATTAAACAAACACACATATTAAACATAAGTTAGGATAATACCCGTGTTACACACGGTGGAACATATTTAAAAACATAATATATGTAACATCATATAAATTTGACTAACTAATTTAGAAATGGTTACAAAAAATAAAATCAAATTGGTTAATTTGAAAAAAATTAAAATAGAGATAATTTCATTTACTAAATAATATAGAGATAATTACAAAAGTTAATGTCAATCCTCATTACATTTGGTGATATTTTGTCCTTTAAATGCCACATTTTGAGAAGATGTGAATTTCTGATCGAATTATTTAGTAAACTCTTTTTCCTTATGGGAATAATATGAATAAATTAAGAAAACATTCCATGTTCATTAATAGTTATTTTACGAAAAAAATGTATAAAAACAATAACATAAGAACTTGTAAAATATATACTTAATTTTTCCTTATGGGTATAAATAATCGTTATTATTGATATCTAGATTAGAGCCCATGTTACACACGTTTGAAAATATAAAAACAAAAACATAAGAACTTGTAAAATATATACTTAATTTTTTCAAACACGGGTCATAGTTCAATATAGTTCTAAATGATAGTATTTGAGCTAACAATATATTTCAAACCCGGGTAATATTTCAAACGAAAGCACGAAATAATTCGTTGTAGTTGTAGAGATTATAATATTGGATTTAAAATTGAAATATATTGGAAGATAATTTTGAATTTCGATTTTTTAATGTAAAAGCCTATAACTTATTTTCGTAAAGTTCATATAAAGGTTGAAAATTATAATCAAATCATTATTCATTATCATTATTATCAAATAAAGTCTAAATCATATACCAAATATGTATACAATTACCGGAAAGTTAATTTGAATTTGAATTGGGGGAAATAAATTGAAATTGCTTATTGTAAATATTGTAAATTATAAACCAATCTCTAACATTTGTCAACTATTGTAAATTATTGTAAATAATAACGAACTTGTTAGAATATAATATTATAATATAATTTTATAAGATAAATATATATAACAACGAACTTGTAAAGTATAATTTTAATAATGTCTAAAGTAAACATAATGTGAATGAGATATTTTTGTAATTTATGAAAACCATCCTTATCACTATAATCAAAATTTAAATGTATATAAGTTATTATTGTAAAGAGAATTTATATTCCATTTAAATGTTAGTCAAATAATTATTATGGATCATTACTTATAAATTAAATGTTAAATCATATGCAAAATTTGACTTATTCTGTTTCGTGGATTTATTTTAGGAAGTAGTACCTTTGAAATATTTATAACGAAATTTGAATTTGTAATAGTATGAACGCTAAGTTGTAATTTTATAACAAAAATATAAATAATAACATAATTGTAAACTATAATTTTAATAATGTGTAAATTTAACATAATCTGAATTAGAATTTTTTGTTCACATTAATATAATGTGGAAAAACAATTGGATATACAAAAATGTCAGAAAGTATAAACAGGACATTAATAAGTTAGTCAAACATATATATTCCAAATAAAATTATGATTTATATATAAACAGGACAACTTCATCAAATAAAGATACTGTTTAAATAGGAAACCTGTTGATATATATTCCATGTAAATGTTAGTTAACCCATTATTATGGACATTAATCAGAAATTCAAATTTAAATCATATACAAAAAATGTAGAGAAATACCATAGAGAAATTCGAGACATTCATTTACTTATTTATGTAAAATGTAAATTAGTCAACTTATTATTATGTATCGATTATGGACCATTAATTTTAGAGAACTCATTATTATGTAAAGGGATTATTTCATAGAATAGTAATCAACTTTCAACTTTGTTCTAATTAGGTCACTCATTCTTTTTTTTTGTTCTAATTAGGTCACTTAACTTTGAAATTGTGTTCTAATCATAGGTTTTTTTACCTATTTAAGAGGTAATATATTGACATGTCATTTTTTTTCATTTTTCCTTTATTCTTTTATGTTAAATGCTGATGTGTCAAATAACATTAAAATTTTAAAATAAATAAAAATTGTGTTTCGATTAAAGACGTTCACCCTCTGCACCAACTCCGGGCTCGGACCACCCTCTCCGAAAACTCCGGGCACCATCTTCGATAATTCCGGCCAGCCTTTTTATTGTCGGGTTTTGTAAAATGTCCATGCTTTAACCCTTCAAGATGTCGATCCGTGTAACAGATTGATGTGGGAGAAGAAAGTTTGGCGCTCAGATCTACGACGGTTGTAGGGGCACAGTGGTGTTCTTGGCAGAGTACAATATTAGTATTTATGCATAAAGAGAGTTTAAGTGCGGTGGAGCTAAGACGATTTTGACTGCAATGGATTGAAATCAGAGTGGTACGGGTCGTTGGAGGGGATAGTTTGGTTGCCGGAGAGAATGATATGGGTTTGGGTTCTGGTAGAAAGAGAGCTACGTGAAAGAAGAAGAATATTAGAATAAAATTTAAATTTTGTTTATTTAATTTTTTTTAAAAGAGGTATAAATTACACATAAGCATTTAATATAAAAGAAAAAAGAACCAAAAATGATATGTCAACATCTTACCTCTTAAATAGGTAAAAAACCTAGGATTAAAACATCATTTGAAGGTTAAGTGATCTAATTGGAACAAAAAAAAAATGAGTGACCTAATTGGAACAAAGTTAAAACTTGGTTACTATTCTATGAAGTAATCCCTTATGTAAATTATGACTAATTAATTTCAAAATAAGTTATGATATAAAAAACTATATACAATTACGGTAAATTCATATTAAATTTGACTTGGGTGAAATGATTTTAAATTAATTTATAATTCGTTAAGATTGATTAAATTTGACTTGGGTGAAATTTGACTTGGAATACAATAATTATATTATAAATGGTAGTAAAAAAATCTATAAATATGAGTTTGACCATCATTAGTTATTTGAATTTGAATTTGAATTTGAATTTGACCATCTATAAATCTCAATCTCATCTAACAAATCAATCAATCAAATATGTTACAATATTCATGTTAATTAGGTTATTTAAACAACTTAGGAAAGTCAAACTAAATAAATTGTATTAATGGGATACTTAATTGAGTCATTTATTAACGCATCGGAAAAAAATACATCAAGGTGTCTCTGATATACATGATATTTACATTTAACAAAATTTTATGAAATTGAATATACATGAATATTAAAAAAAAAGAAAATATACATCAATATATAAAAAATATTACTTATAAAGTCATGCTCAATCCGTGAAATTATACTATGAGTCGGACAATAACCTGAAATAATAAAATTTAAAATTAATATTGATATTATGGATTTTTGAATTATAATTAATAACCGTAAATTTTAAAGGTGTTACCAGAAAAACGAAATTGTGAGAATGACCATGGTATCTCGGATTTTTTTGTAGAATTTAAAGAGAAATGATCTTGTATCAGTCTGGACATTGACCTGAAATTATAAAATAGAATATTAATGTTGATATTATGGAACATTTGATATTTAATTTCTAACCGGAAAATTTGAATGTCTTACCGGAAAATAACAAATAATGATAATAACCATGGTATCTCCGATTTTGATTAACAAAGTAAAATGAAATCTTCCGTAAATCAATTGGGTAAATAACCTGAAATAATAAAGTTTTGTTATAACATTAATATTATGGAAGACAATAATTATAATTTATAACCGGATAATTTAAATGTAGCTTATCGGAAAAACGAAATAATGATACCGTCGATGGATGAACCGAATTTTCATCTAGAACCTAGAATAACAACATGTAAAACAAAAAAAAACACGAAAATATAAAACTTCAAACAAATATAATAACCAGAAAAACTTACCGGCAATAGTTACCGGAAAAACGTAAACACGTCCAAATATTATAGACATCGCCGTTTTTTTATTTACAACCTAAACTGATTTTAATAAAATCAGTTAACAATGAAACGAAACATAAAAAGGTTAGAGGAAACAATAACCGGAAGAAAATATAATATTGCCGGAAATACATATATCAACAATCGGAAATTTAATATATAACAGAAACTTACCGGAAAACGATTAAATACAAATCTAGATTAGGATTCGCCGGAATATGGGAGAGGATGAAAGGAGATCCGGCTAATAGAGAAAGAGAGAAAATAATGTTTAGGGTAAAAAATGGTGAAATGTTAAGGTTTAAATATAGGATAGTGGATGAGTTGGCATTAGTATGAAAGACAATTGGTGACATGGCATTGATGTGGAGGGGCTAGAATGTTGACAAGTGGAAACCTCATTTTGCTTTAATAGTATGAATAGATGCTTAAATTTTTTGAGCCAAAATAGTCAAACCATCGGACTAATTTAGAGCCAATCCAGTCCGGGGACTAATTTTGCAATTTTTACAAAAATAACCCTGGCGGACCGTCGTCGTTTCTCAAGCGGACCGAGGTTGGTTAAAGAGTTGGAGGATTGTTGTGGGATACAGTCACCTGCCCATGGCTTTGTCCTGAAGCAATTAGTCTCATCACGACATGTGGTGGATAACAATCAACTAGTTGATGGATGATACGTGGCGCTTAGTCATCAACCAACGGTCCGCCGCGATGCATGAGATGTATACTAATGGAAACTTCTTGACACGTTGCATAAGATGAATAAGTAGTACATCCGACGATCCGTTGCGGATCCCCAGTGCTCTGTCGGCGGCACCATTGTTTACCTATAAATTGTTGGAATTTTTGGACAAATAATATTTATCAGTATTTGTTACTAATTAATAAATTATTAATTTATCCAAAAAGTAGAGATGAATGCGATATCGATACTCTAAGTGTGTAGTTGAGAACTTGAACATTGTTAAAAGGGAAATGGGAGCCGCCTTATAATATTTGCAGGTGTGATACCAGGTCATGACAAGTGTCGTCAGTATCGATGACTCACCCATCATGTGTCGTGATCTAGTCAACAGTATGCCACTGGTTGCAAAGAGTCGCAAGTTAGATGCCATGTGTTGGAAAGTGAGGTGAGTCAGCACCTGAGCTCACCTCAGCCCAGAGAGTAACACGTGTCTGATGGTACACCACACTCTACCTACTATAAATAGAAGGGTTGTTGGGTAGATTGAAAATAAACCAACACACCGACAAATCAGATTACTCACGACCCAAATGCACGCACAGCCTAACTAGCTTGCTATCGTGCACATGAAACCAAATGGCTCCTTTCCGATGATACGTGTTCTCAATTCCAACTCTCTCTCTCCCTTTCTCTCTCTCTTGATCCCGATCTCTCGTTACAAATACAGTTCGGGTGCTAGGGTAATCTCGGTAGTACATACTGCTTCAGCTGTTGTACCCTGGGAAACAGACAGTGTAACATCCTAAAATATTATAATACTAAATAAAGAAAGTCGCGTTTAATTATCGTGTGTTCTTAATAATTTAATATTAAATAAAGAAAGGACCATGGACTTGGACTAATTAATTTGAACTAAGGGGTAATGGGCCTTAGGTCCATGGGCTTTAAGGGATATAAATACCCCCTTAAACTATCCTAAAATCCTAACTCTCATTTCCATCTTAATCTCTACACACTCCAAACACACCTACACCACCATATCCGGCCGCGAGCGAGAAAGAGGAGAAACGAGATCGAGCGAACGTTAGTTTTGGTAGATCTTTGCTATACAAGCCACATACAAGGTTTAGAGTCCATAAACAAGCTAACCAAGACCGAAGAACACGTAAAGGTAAGCCTTTTTACCTTTAAAGTTTACGTTTTTATAAATGTTTAGTCTTGAAACTTGAACCTAGAGTAGATCGAGTATGAACAAGAATTAAAGTAGCAAACTTGATGCTAAAACGACCTGAATGGACCTATAAACATGAACGGCTCGTCTAAAATAAACCCTAGACCTAGTATTGAACGTTCTAAGCCTAAAGGTCCAAACTTTATGAGTTTTCGGGTCGCGTTTATCCGAAATTAGCCATAGGAACGATTTACGTGAAACATTAACATCACATCTGGAGGTTTCACGTTAAAACGGAGATGTTTATGGGTTAAAACCAAACCCGTGGTCGTCACTGAACAACTTCGCCTGCAAGAAAGTTCGCTTGCAAGCAGGTTCGCCAAGAAAGTTCGCCTACTGGTCAACTTCGCTGCTGATTAAGTTCGCTGGTGGTTAAGTTCGTTTACTGACATGTTCGCCTCATACTAAGTTCCCTTAATGCTAAGTTCGCTTAATGCTAAGTTCGCTTAATGCTAAGTTCGCTTAATACTAAGTTCGCTTAATACTAAGTTCGCTTAAGTTAAGTTTGCTTAAGTTATGTTCGCATAAGTGAAGTTAGCTTAACATTTATGTCTTCCCATAAATACAAGATAACGAATCAGACTTAATTTGTTATGAAGAATGATTTAAGATTAGTAAAATAAACTAAAATCCTAGTGAAAAATGTGTTAAGACAATTAATGGAAAGAAAATTTTTGCAGGTGTGATACCGGGTCATGACAAGTGTCGTCAGTGTCGATGACTCACCTGCCATGTGTCGTGATCTAGACAACAGTATGCCACTGGTTTCCAAGTGTCGCGAGTTAGATGCCATGTGTCGAAAGTGAGGCGAGTCAGCACGCCACGTGTCAGCACCTGAGCTCACCTCAGCCCAAAGAGTGACACGTGTCCGATGGCACACCACACTCTACCTACTATAAATAGAAGGGTTGTTGGGTAGATTGAAAATAAACCGACACACCAACAAACCAGATTACTCACAACCCGAATGCACGCGTAGCCTAACTAGCTCGTTATTGTGCACATGAAACCAAATAGCTCCCTTCCGATGATACGTGTTCTCAATTCCAACTCTCTCTCTCCCTCTCTCTCTCTCTTGATCCCGATCTCTCGTTACAAATACAGTTCGAGTGCTAGGGTAATCCCGACAGTACATACTGCTTCGGCTGTTGTACCCTGGGAAACAGATGAGCTTGCGGAGGTAGCCCAAAATCTGTTTTAAGGGACCTCTGTTTAACATAAATCCTCAGCCACAACCGGGAACCACAATTTGTTTAGTCTTGCAGCTAAAAAGGTGTAGATGGTTTCGGGTGATCAAAACGGGTTCACCAAGCGAAGAGGTGTACAAGAAGACATGCTCGGGTATCGGTGAACACGAACTAGACTATGTCAGCGCGGTTCTAGTGCGGTTTCAACATGATGATCAACTTGATTCCGGTCCGGTATCAACTAGTTTAAGAATTCATTATAGGAGCATAAGTGAAATTCCTCGGTATGAATCAAGTTATGTATATATATGTTATATTTGTTGTTATTCTCGTTAAGATTTATATACGGTATATGTACTACAATTTCCCTAATTGTATAAAAATATTATTTATTTGTTTCATTAATATTGTTTAATAAAATCGTGACTCATGTCCTACGTAAATAACAACCATCACTTTGTCATTCAGAGCATCCTTGGTGGTATGACTCTCAACCTCATTTTCCATGCCTTGTTGTCTTGCTAAGCGTGTTTCGACGAATTCAGTGGCGGACCCACGACTTGATGACGGGGTCGGCCGTACCCTGTCATAAAAAAAAGAATTACTGTTATATATGAAAAAACCTTGACCGAACCTGTAAAAATTTGACACCAACCCCTGTGAAATAATGAGTAAAGAAAAAAGAGAGATAAAACGGAGAAGAAGGAATACTGCCGGAAAAATTTCCGACAAGTGTTGCAGCGGGGAAGCAAATAGTGGGAAAGAGAAAGATGATTAGAAAAATAATATTTTATTAGGTGTATTTGTCTTGTTTGTAGTTTTCTTTCCTCATATCTTTTCAATTTTAACAATTCAGTTTTTCTTTTTTCTAATAGTAATAGCACCAAAGATAAATAATTTAAAACAACTTAAATATTTTCACTTGGGTTAACGTATATCGTTATTAGTTTTTATTTTTCTGAGTCAAGTTGTTTTATTTATTTTATTTTATTTTATTTTACATAAAAGTATAATGTGTATTATAGTTAAAAGTTTTGTTGGTTTTGACATTGTGCTTATATTGAAAAATAAATAAAGTTTATGTATACTTTTATTACATATGTAAATCAGTACGTTTTTATGCATTGACATGGGGCCTTGCTGCCTCAATGCGGTCCGTGATTGGCGTAATTTTGTTTTATATTGATAATTAACTTTTTTTTCTTTTTTTATGTGACCCGACCTGACCAGAATACTAATTTTTTTTAACATTCAATGATAGAACTGATCCTTAAAATTTTCGACCCCTGAAAGAAAATTTCCTCGGCCCGCCACTGCCGACGATCCCGAGTCGTTATTCTTTCCTGCCACCAAGTTGGAGTCAGGACGTTGTTCTGATATCCGTCATATCATTCCCCTAACACCAAACTTGTGGTAGAAGTACTACCTGGTTACTTCAGCCAATAATTATCCGTGTATCAGCTTAGTACCTTGTCAGGGTATAGTTTAAGCTTAGAAGGTTTTAATTCTAACGTTTTCATAA